>NC_046605.1:7309767-7609767 GCF_011750605.1 Drosophila busckii
GGACTCATTGACTAAAAGTGTTCTACATAATTTATATTCTAATAAGTTAAAAAAATAATTTCCATCTTAAAAAGATTATGTTGAGCTGATCTGTCGATCGATATATGTACGATAAAACTATTCGAAGTTAAATACTCTTTATTATATTTAAAAGACTCAGTTGGGCTGATTGACTAAAAGTAATTCAAATAATCTACATATATTCTAAATCTTAAAACAATCGACAATGCTTAATAAAATAAATTTAAATTAATTTTTAACCTTGAACGTATTATAAATTTATTGTACTAAAATTAGTTATAGCTCTGTTTATGTTTTCTCTATTTATAAATTGAAAGCTGCGCTCTACTAATTTATTTGAAATATTTGTAGAAAAATCTGCTTCATTAGCATTTTTAATTTTAAATAATATTTAATATAGCTTTCAATAGTTTTAGTTCTCTTTCTCTGCCTCTTAGCTCTTTTGCCATATCAATTAATATTATTTTATTTATTTTATTCACCTTGTTGCCAAAGCACTTGTTATGCAATTTAATGTAAATTTTTGCCAAAATCTTTGGATCTAATTTTAAATAATATTTAAAAATGCTTTTAATAGTTTTAGTTCTCACGCACTCTTAACTCTTTTGCTATATCAATTATTAAATTTTATTTATTTATTTTATTTACTTTTGTTGCTAAGGCACTTAAGCTCTGAATATTTTTTCTTGCAACTGCAAATTTACTTGCACTTTGTGCCACTGTGCGGCACTGAGCCTGTGCTTGCCACAACGCTTGTCTAACATATCAAATTTGTTGCCACGCGGCATGTATAGCGTCTCAGCATGTCAACTTTGGTGTGTGTGTGCGCAAACTTTTAGCGCTGCCTGTTTAGTTTGCCAAAGAACTTTAATTTGTGCATTACTAGCGTTGGCCACAGCCTCAGCCAGTCGCAGCTTCAGCTGCAGAGCTGCAGAGCTACACAACTGAGACACATGGAAAAGTTGGGGATGCCTTATAAAGTTACGCTTAACAACACGCCAAGTTTGTGGGCGTGGCTGGGGCGTTTAAAGTTTGCCGTAATACTACTCATTAAATTTAGAAAACACTCGCTGGGCGCAGAAAAGTTTTTGGTGGCGGCGGCGGCGGCGGCAGCCCTGGCAGGCAGTTAGGCAGGCCGCCCTGGGAGCCTTACCGTGGCATTTTCTTAACATCCGTTGACATCTACATTTTGCAAAGTACGCCGTAAACTTGGACTGCCGACGACTGAATGGGGCTGCAGCTCTATCTAAGCCTTGAAATTTAAGTTGCGTCGAGTTTAATTGCAACGGATGTTGGGCGTGTAAATTATTTTGTTATTTTGCTGCTGCCTCAGCTCGGCTGCTGTTTCGGCTGCTGCCTCATTTTCTTTTGCTAATGAGCAACTTATTAAAACTTTGCCCTGCCCCCAGTAGCTGCAGGCCAATTTGAATGCCGGACTTGTGGCAGCTGCAAGAAAGCACACACACAGACAAAGAAAGTGGCAAAGGGAGTGAGGCGAAGATTGCAGCGCGTGAGGCGCATAAATAACTAGAAATTGCGATTGAAAACAATTCCGCCCCAGATAAGTTTACAGTCAGCCAAAAACTCATTTACAGTTACCCACACACACACACACACACAAATGAAAAAAAAAGGCAAAATGCCAATGAAAATTCTCAAATACTTCGAACACGTAATAAGCCAAATTCAAAGACAAGGCAAACAAAGCATAAAATGCAGCCAAAGCAAACAGCTGCGATTGAAATTGAGCTGAACACGCTTCATACTATTTTCAAATGTTTAAATAAATAAAAAACAAATATGGCAGCTTAAAGGCTAAAATATTAAATGCTAAATATTATTAGCAGCTATTTTTATATTAAAAGTAGTACAAGTTAAACAATTACTTTAATTTTTTATTGCAAAATACACATCTGATTAAATTGGAATTTTATAATTTTAAAAAATTTAATAAAAATAAATAAAAAATACAATTTTGTATTTCAAAGTTATGTCTACTAAATTGCAATATTTATTTTATTTATAGTAACTCAGGCATGTCATTAATAAATAAATGCTTAGCTATTAAATTAGTAATTTACTAATTACAAGTTTTCTTTTATTTTATATTTTGCATTTAGTTATTTTAATACAACTATGCTTACTTTACAGCTAAATATTCTCCACTTAGGCATTTAATTAAATCAAGTAAACTATTTATGCAATTTTCCATGCCATTGGTTTTAGCTGCTGGCATTACAGGGTATAAATAACGTAAGCGTTAACGTTTTGTTTGCGCAATCTTAACGTAGTGTGGGGCAAGCTGCTTATGCGGGGCATTTGTCTGCAGGCAAGTGCTCGACTGTGCCTCAAGTGCTTAGACAATCGTGTTGAAGCTTTGATTTTCGAGCTTATGCCGGATTTAGCAGTGCAGTCTAGCATACTTATGAGGGCGTGTAATTAATGCTTAAAGTGCCGACTCACACATAGAGAGAGAGAGCGAGAGCAACACGCAGCATTTACTTCAATTCTTTCGCTAAAATTTGACTAAGTAATGCCCCAAAACTGATGAGTGAATGTAAAAGTGTTGAAATGCTGAAATGTCTGTGGCAGCACTTAATTAATTAATGTCAGCGCCCCGTGTCCAACCCCAAAGAGCGAAGAGCTCAGCGCTCAGCGCTGTCCCATCAAATGAAATGAGAAAAGTTTTTCGGCTGCGTGAGCGACAGCGCACAGTGGTGCGAGTATTAAAGATTGATTACAGTTCAGCTAATGAAGTGAGGTGACCTCAAGTGGAAGTTTCTTAGGCAAAATATTTCTAAGAAATAGCAATTTGACTTGTAATATATACTTAAAACAAAAACCAAGCAGGAAACAGACGAAAGAACAATAATAATAAATAAATATTATTTTTCTAGCAGTAATATAGCATATTATAATAATATATTATATAATTACTATATAATAATATAATAATTATATATAATATAGCAGCATACACAGTAATATAGGTAGAAAAATTATATTATTTTATTATTATCAGCAGTAATATAACTAGAACAATTATATTTATTTATTATTATTATTCTTTCGTACTATTATTTTCTATTATTGGTGATGAGTGCTATATTTTCAATATGCATTTTATTTTTAAAAAGCGCTTCGCAAACTTTCTATTTACCTATCATAAATTTTAGTCCTAGTTGATTCAATTAAATATCGCACAACTCATTCGTCAATACAAGACAATTATTTAACAGTTACTAATATAAAATAAATTTATTTAATTTAAATGCTTAACAATAACTATTTTCTAATCATTTCTAGTCACTAAATCAAGCAAAGCTGCTCATCTTTTTTAAAATTCAGCTAAAAAATTTGCTGCTATAAAATTTATTTAACGTATATTATTTGCACCACTGTGCCTTGAAGGTAACACCAACTGTAAAACTTGGCAGCCACTTTAGCTGTATGTGTGCGTGTGTGTGTAACTGATTGCGTTGCGGCAGCCGTTGCCATTCAATATTTGTCAATGAACTCATTAAGCAAATTAATAGACAAAGTTGCCAGCTGAGACGCTGACAACCCCAAAATGAAAATGAAAAGCGAAAAGAAAACTGTATTTACTTGCTGCTACTGTTGTTGTTGTTATTGTTGTTGCTGCAATTGCTGTTGGCAATAAAATGCCACGCAATAAAAACCAAAGTCAACAAACAATTGCGTGCCAGCCAGAAATCGATTATGGACGCCTCAAGTCGCTCGCTCGAGCTTCCAGTTTCCACATGCAATGGTGGCGCAGCCACGTTTTCGATTTGTGGCACACACCAACGCCCCCTCCCCCCTCACAGTTAGCTAAAACGACAATGCCACCTGATGCCCAGACTCAGAGTCGGTGTGGAACTGTCTATGAAATTGCCAACGCTGCAGTTTGCAGCTCAAAGCGGAAGTGATTTTCTAGAGCACACGTAACTATGTGCATATGTGTGTGTCTGTGTGTGTGTGTCTCTCTCTCTGTATGTGTGTGTGGGTCGTTTTATGACCCTTGATGGTGGCAGGCGATTTGTTGCGTTGCATTTTCAATTTCGCAGCATGCACTTTGGCAACTTTGAATAATGCAATGAACGGGAGCAACATCGAAAGCTGAGTTGTTGCCAACTTTGGCACGGACACGCCCCAAAAACGTAACTCTAACTAACCCATAGCAAGCGCTTCAACCCGCCAGCCCGCCATAACCTCTAACTAGCCAACCAACAACTGCAGCGACAGCGCTCAGCGCATTTTTGGCAGCTTATTAAGTGCCCACATGTGAAACTGGCCAAAATGGCTTAAAGCTTTGGCCAAAAGCAGCATTTGACAAAACAGTTAGAGCAACAGTGCAACAGTTTGAAATGTTCCATTTAAATATTTAAGTTGTTAGTTTAATAACAGAGCTCAGCTCAAACTGAACAATATTTATTTATTTATTTTATTTACGTTTTTTTTTGGCTCAACTCAAGCTTTTATTTTTAAATTTAACTTTTTATTATTTTATATTTTATGTTTATATTACTTTAATAACTAATTAAAGAGCTTTTCACTATATGAAACGTCTACTATTGTCGGCTTAACAAAATTTTCTTATTGCTATTCTTTTATTTGATTTTAAAAAAATTATTTTTAGATTTTTTTCCTATTTTGAAAACTACTTTAAGAGCTCTACGCTTTATACAGAGTCTGCTTTAGTCGTTTGTGTCTAACTGCTGTCTTTTTAGTTCGTTTGATTTAATATAAAAAGAGCATATGGCAATCGTCTAAGCTTTATATTTTATTTTTTTTTTGATAATTTTGCAACACGAGCGCACAATTTTAGCGCAGCGCACATTTTGGCCAAATGCAATGGCAAGTTGACAAATATGCAGCACGTGTGCATAGAAGCTGTAATGTGTGTGTGTGTGTGTGTGTGTTTGTATATGTGTGTTCCAATTGATGTGTACAGACAGACAGCCGTAGCTTAGTGCAGCAGCTCGATATTGAACGAGTGTGGTTTTGATTTTGGAGCTACTGACAAACAACAAAAGCATATTGCCTGCCCAACTTTAGTGGCAATTAAGCGGCTAAAGCTCCACAGTTTGTGGTCTATAATTAGTAGACGATTTCATGTCTATTAGCGCCAGGTAATGGGCTATTCAAGTAATTGCAATCGGATTATAAAGCGAACTGGCAAGCGCTTATAATTTGCAGCTTTAAATCAATCAACTTCGAAAAAGCGCTTTAATATAGCTTTTAAACCAAATGTCTATTTGTTGCTGTTGCTGTTGCTGCCACCGCAAATGTTCTGGTTATTGCTGCTGTTGCGGTTGCTGTTGCATGTGGCCGAGTTTATCAATGCCAGTGCCATAAATAATACGCTTTAGTTAGTTTATTATGAGCTGCCTGCGATTTTGCAAGCGGCAGCACATTCATTTTTTTTTAAATTTGTGCAATTAACGCATACACGGCGTATGCTTAATGCGCTGCGGCAAGCTAATCGAATGCTTTAAAGCCCTACCAAAGCGAAATAAAGCAGCCAAAGTGCCAAAGAGAAACGAAAACGAAAACTTTGGGTCCATTGGGCAGTGGATACCGCAACAGGCAGCAGCAGCAGCAGCTGCTTTTGAAATTGAAGTGGTTGCAGCTGCAGCTGAGCGCAGCAGCAAGGGCTGAAGCCAGTGTAGCCAGCGTTGGCTTCAAAATAAAATGCTTATGTGGTATTTGGCCAGTTATGGCGAACAAAGGGCGAAAGCTTGAGCTCTTAAAAGGCAGCAGCAAAGCCAGCCGTGCAGGTAAATTGTTTAAAATTAATGCGCCACAGACAACGCTCAGCAAATGCATGCACATTTTTTATAAGGATTGCTTGCTTGCTTTTTTTTTCTCGCTATGCTGGCTTAACGTTTGTATTTTATCTTTATTTGCTCTTAACGCATTTAACAAGCTGACTGAACAGAAACAATGCAATTCCAGCTGCCATGGGCCATGACCATGGCACATTAATCCCGAATGCAACCCACTTGACTATTAATGAAAATTAAACGATTTTCAAGTGGCGGCGGCAGCAGCAGCGCTGCCATGAGCGTTGTATAAGCAGACAGCATGATACGCTGTAGTTGAAAAGCAAATAAATAAATGCAGTTGCTAGTTAATTGAACATTAAGGTTAATATAATTTAAGCGCAGGACAGCTGATCTGACTGAATTTAAAATTTAAACTGGATGATACGCTGTTGTTATAGCAAACAAAAGGCAACGTTTAGTTAAGCAAACATTAGGCTAGGCACAGAAAATTTTCCATTAGATCAGCTGATGTGTGCCTGCTTAAAAAATATTTAAAAACGTTTTCGTTTTTGTTTGTGAGAGCGAGAGCAATTATTAAAATTTTGCTAGTGAGAGAGCGCACTTAATGCTTCTTCTTTCAATCGTGAGCTGCCTATACTAGAGCGCAGGAGAGTACGCTGATGTTATGCTGCTGCTTCTTCTTTCCATCGTGAGCTAAGCAAAAAGCGCAGGAGAGTACGCTGATATTTTGCTGCTGCTTCTTCTTTCCATCGTGAGCTGCAGCCTAAGCAGAGAGCGCAGCTGCAACAGCTGATCTTTCGTACAGTGTTGTGCTTCTTCTTTCAATCGGGAGCTGCAGCTAAGCAGAGAGCGCAGCTGCAACAGCTGATGTTACAGAACAGTGCTGCTGCTTCTTCTTTCAATCGTGAGCGCGCCTAAGCTTAGCTGCTGTTTACGCTCTATCTCGCTCTAACTGAGTGTTGGACCACGTGATACTTTGAAAACAGCATTTAGACATTAACTAAATAGTGTCGCCTGTTATTTATAACAGCACGCAGCGCCTGCTGCTAAATTTTAAAGGGTATTTAACACAAAGAACATATTAAATGGCGCTGATAGGCAACTGAAGCGTTGTAAAAATTCATAAATATATAATTATCTTTGGCATATCACTTATTAATAATGCTTAAGTGCAAGCTCAGAGCAGTGTGTGTATATTTTTTTTTTAAATGCTCTGCACTTATTGATTTAAACAACAATAAAATGCATAAAAAGTTTGCGCATTCTGTATAGCGTGTTTGCTATTAGTTGCAGCTGCTTTGTTAGTTAGTGACAGTTGAGCAAACATGCAATTTCCTTAATTTACATACATGAATTAAAAAAGTTTAAAGTGCCTGGCTGCGTGTGCGGCAATAAAAATGTCAGAAGCAATTTCAATTTGATTTATAGCAAATTTGCTGGCATTAATGAGCCAAACACTCGAGTGGGAACCGCATGCAAACATTGCCATTCGTTTAGTTTAGGGGTGGGGGAGGGGCTGGTAACAGTTTGCACTTTTTAATTACGATTTTCAATTAAACTGCGACACACAAAACCAATTTGCAATTGGCCCTAAAAATCTCGCACTGCCACTAACGTTTTCTCTCTGCCTTTTGGTATCTTTTGCAGATATTGCTGTATCCGGAGGAGGGCTGGGCGCGCACCGCCTCATCCAGCTACTGGACTATAACGCCCTGCTGGTGGCAACCGAATCGTTGTCGCATTGTCGAATGCGCCGGCACGCAGCGAAGGGCGACCAAGGCTCGCATGTTGCCCATGGAGCAGCAGGGCTCGCTGCTGATAGCTGGACACTTTCGCAGGCCGCCAATAACAGCGACAGCAGGCACAGTACAAACGCCAGCGACAGCAACAGCGCCAGCAACATCAACAGCAACAACAACAGCAGCAGCAGCAGCAACGACAACGACAGTAAATGGCAGAGCGCAAACAATGTCAAAATCACAGCTGGGCTACAATGATGAGTTCAAGCTGTATCTGACATCGAACATCTCGATGGAGGACTACAATATGGGCTACTGCCTTACGGGATTCGTTGAGCGTCGCTGCCAGCAGACAAACACCTTTCAAATGACACACTTTGCCGTCATCAAACGGCAATGGCCGCAGCCGTCCAATCGCAGCAGCTCATAGGCGCAAACGGCGATGAACTCACACCCAAAGGGTATTTGTATATGCTAAGCTTAGTGTTTAAGTAGTGCAAATGGGCAGCTTAAAATTAATTAATTCTAGCTTATGTGCGGCCAAGACATTGTTGTTAAATAATTGTTTTTTCTATGTGTGTGTACTAGCGCGTAATTCGTAGTTTTTAATCGTGCTAAAAAAAATTCAATGTGCTTTCAGTGTTGTCTTAAAAACTAAAAAACAAAATTTAAAATTTAAGCAGAGTGAAAACGAGAACGTAAATCCCAAAACAAATAACTGCAAAATACGCAAGAAAAATAAAATACAACTACTAGTAGCTGCTAAAAGCTAAAATGCAACTAAACCGCTTTGCTAGACCAGCACACACAAACACACACACATACAGTTGCAACACTTGCGCAAGTTTGGGCGCTGGGGCGGCTACTTAATGTTTAAAAAAGTGCAACAAATTGAAACTTGTGCTTGTCGAAGCAAATGATTGTGTGCCAACTTGCTGAGCGTGTATGTGTGTGTGTGTGTGTGCAGCTTAAATGGCCATACAGCTTCAATATATGCGCAGCAGCGTAAAAATATTTAAAGCATTATATTTTATTTTTTATTTAATTATAAACGTAGCTGCGCATATTAAAAATTTAAACTATGCACAGCTTACAACTTAGACAATTTTTCATAAACGCTCGCTCGCTCTCTTTCTCACACACAGCCAATGCTCACTATTCTATCTCACTCATACTCTAACTCACACTGTCTCTTTCTGACTATTTGAGCATAAACCGCAACGTATATCAACAATTCGTCCAATAATTGGAGACTTGAGGCACAACAAAATGACGTTTAAGCTTAAACGTCAACCAGGCCAAAGCTCCAATTGCCAAAACCCTAAGTGTTAAAAAATAAAAACGCAAACTTTAAGAACGTACACCAAAGCTAAGATACTACTTAACATATAAATAGCATTAAGAGCTAGTTGTTAAACCCAAATAAAAAAATCAGAAGCGTATTTACACATATAGCAGCTTATATGCCTAAGTAATTATATATATATGTATATGTATATGTGTCTGTATGTAGGCTTGAAGTGAACTTAAAGTTTTTTGCCAAATACTTGTATCGATGTATTTATATATGTAATGTATTCTATTTTTTAAGTATACAAAAAAACAAACAGCTAAAGCTCGAAAGTCCCGTCAGCAAAAATTTTCAATCACTAAACAGTAGCGCATAGCTCGCTTTTAGGCGCTTTTACACGCAAGCGATATATATATATAGTATATACAAAAAAAATTAAAAGTTTATATATAATTTGCACTCACCCACAGTCTGCAATCCTGAAATTGATATTTGAGTATCAGGTACCTGCCAAAAAAATAAATATTTAAATATTATATACACTAAAAATATGTATACAAAATTAAACACATAAATTTGTTTCAATTGTGAGCTTCAAATTACTTCAACATTTATTAATTTAAATTTCTAAAGAAACCACAACACACACACACACATGCTAAACAGCTGTCTGTCTGTCTCTCTCTATGTGTATAGCATAGTTTTCAGCGCTAAGCCTACAGTAAAAATTTCCACGCGACATGAGCTTTTTTTCAATAGTTTATGCTAATTGCAAGCTAATTACTAATTACAAATTAAAAGCAACACGCAAAAAAAACACAATATATATGTATGGGCTTAAAAATAATTGCATTTAAATTAAGCTTGTATTTAAATAAAACGTCCAACTTGTGGCTAAAATCAAATTGAAATACGAAAATCAAATAAATGACAACAACAACAAAACATAAATCAAACAATTGTAGTAAAGGTATGAAGTAGCAAATACAACAACAAAATGTAAAGATTATTAAAGTGTAATGCAAGTCTCAATTAAGAGCGAACAATGCATGAAATAATAAAGCGAAAGAAAAAAACAATAAACGGAGTTTACTTTGTTAGATAGAAATTTGTGGAAATTTGATTAAATTATTATATAAAATTTAGCTTGACTTGTGATTTTCCACAATAATTTGTCATTGCTTTAAATTTCATTTAACTTTTTTAAAAGCGTGTATAAAATTTATATGAAAGGTTTAGAAGTATAAATGCAATTTTGTTAATAAATGATTTAACTAAATTATTTGAGAGTTAAATTTAATTTATTTTCAATAATAAATAGCTAAATTTAATAGCTAAAGTTAAGCATCGCACACTCGAAGCCTTTGAAGTAGTAGAATAGACCATTGATGAATAAATTGTTATATAATATATTCTAGGAATATTTTAATGCAGATTAAGTATACGTCACAAAAATATTTGAAAAATTGAACAGCTATTGAGCTATCTGCTCGTTCAATTTTGCTTCTATTTGTTTAAATTCATTCATGAGGAAAAGAAAACGTTTCAAAAAGCTATAAAATAATTTCATATACTAGACTAAATAAAACTATCTGCGTATCTGTTAAAAAAAACTACTTATAAATTTTTAATTATATCTATATTAATTGTTCAATTGCTTTCAATTGATATTGCTAAAACTTTCTGCTTATAATAGTTTAAACAGCTATAAGTCTATAGAGCTGTGCTGATTAATGCTGACGTTACTAACTCTAAAGATCAATCGTGCATTCAATTCACTCTCAGCTTGTTCATTTTTGTGACTACTCAATTTAATTGAATTACAGCAAAAGCTTTAACAGACTTGTCGACTGCTGTTGCTATAATCCTACTACAATATGAAATGTATATGGCACGCGAAAGCTTATTAACTTGGTATATCAATTGCATAATTAAATATTATTTGCATGGTTTTGCTCAAATATTTATGTTTAATTAATACATTCATAGTTTTGATTATCTGCGCATTCATTGTGGGCCAACAAAGGAGCTGCCTTGAAGCAGCCCACAAAGCCCAATCGAATCGCATTTCAATTTACCATTGTCCATAGCCTGCAGTGCTATAATTATAACTGCAATCGCCTTTTTTACATTTTACAATATTTTGTTTGATTTATTTGCTTCGCTTTTTGCGCAATTAAATTTATATGCGCCTGTGTGTGTGTGTGTGTGTGTGTGTGTGACTAGATATATGACAGACAATTTGAAATGTACAATTTTATTTTAATATATATATGCGCATAATTTTTTTATGCCACTTTGCTTTTGGATAGTCAACTGCAATTGAATAGAGCCGAGAATTTCAATATGAGCATTTTATTTGATTTTTTATATTTACATTTATGTGCAAGCGATTTACGCGTCAATTTTTTATGCTGCGCAAAAATATTTTATATTTGCAGAAATTTCACTTTGATATGATTTTGCTTAAAGCGCAAACATATGCATATTTATTTAATGCTGCAATCAAATACAAAAAAAAGCGCTACAGCCAATCAAATATTTATTAATTTGCTTTAAATTTGTTTTTAACTTGAGCTACATATCAAAGCCAAAGTCACGTAACTTGAAACCTGCAGAGCATTCTCAATTATTTATAATTATTGTTAATTTTCAAAGCAGCAAAAACAACGAAAATACCACAAAGCGACCTCAATTAAAATTCAAATTAGAACGCTTGCTGAATTTTCCACACCAAAAGTGCGAAGGAGGGTTGGGGGTACAAAGAACAACGGCAACTTAAAACCGCAATGGCAGCGCCCAAAACTAACTGCGCTTGAATGAAATATGAACTCTGTGCTGGGGGTGGGGTGGGGGTTGGGCGGCTGCGCACAAAACTAATAAGAAATTTGTGAACTTTGCAAATTTGCCATCATTAATTCTGAGTTGGTGGCCAACGTGGGCCGCTGCTTTGGGTTCGCTCGTTCGCTCCAGAGCACTAAATATAAATTGTTCGGCACGCATTGTTTGCGAGTGGGCGTGGCCGGCCGTTACACTCGACATTGTGTAATAATTGTCAAGCAATTTAAATCGAAGCTGCCAGCCATAATAAATTGTCATGCGAAAGCGTGAAGAATGCGAAGTTGGCAGCCAGGGTTACCAAAAAAAATGAAAGGAATTGAGCCCAAAGTGGAAAAGGCACGACGTAAAAAGCTTTAAATTTTTTAATTGAGCTTAAATAAATATTATATATATTTACAGCAAAGTATAATACACAGATTGTTAATAAAATAATAACAACTTGTACTTAATTTCTATTTTTTTATATTCTTAGTAATAATGGAAAGTTCCATTGAAAATTAATTCTTAGCTAATAAATATTTTTTTTATATATCTATTAATTTTAACAAATTGAAATCCTCTATGAAAAAAATGGAAACAAAATTTTGTTTTTTTTATCTTTTTAATAAAATAGAAAATTAATTCTTTGCTAATAAATAGTTTTTTAATACATCTATCAATGTTTTTAACAAATTGAAATCCTCTATGAAAAAAATGGAAACAAAAATTTGATTTTTCATCTTTTTAATAAAAATTGAAAATTAATCCTTATCTGATTAATATTTTTTTATAAATCAATCATTTTATTTAGCAAATTTAAATCAGCAAAAATATCTGATATTTTTTCATGTTTCTAAGTCACTTTTTTTTAGTTTGATCTGAACTCATAACTGTCATTTTTAATCCGTGACTATTTTTAAATAAAAATAATATATAATGAATAAAAATCGCTAATAATCAAGTTTGCTAAGTTTCTTTGTTTCGTTGGTCATAAATAATAATTAGTCAAAATTAAAAGTTAAGTGAAAAAAAGGTACAGAATAAATTTATAAGTTATAATAAGTTATGCAAAAAAAAAAATTTTAATTTTAATAATTAATTTATTAATTATCTGTATAAGCTAATTATAAGTGACTGATTATTTACGCTTCCTGGTAATAATTGTAGAATGAAAATATTTTTAAGTCAGTTCTCAACGACAGTGTGAGACCCGATAAGCAGTCCATAAAATATAATTTTAAATTAACGGCGCTTTATAGCACTACTAGACCCTTAAAATTTCATATTAAATCTTTGCCGCAATCTAGTCAAGCGGCTGGACAGAGCGCACCTTTGGCCTTGCCAAGCATTTGTAACCAATTTGAGAGCGAGAGCAAGAGCGAGCGAGAGAGCTGTAAGGTAATGAGGAAACGGAAATTGCTGCCGGAAGTGTATGGCAAAGGCGGAAGCTCATTTTGCAATATTCACAGTTGACTGATTTGCTAGCAAGTTTTTGCTTTTTCGGTCGACCCCAGCAGCAGCTCTCGACTCTCGACTTATATGCGCTGCTGAATTGTAAATTGATTGAAGCCAAAGTTGTGCGCACCGTTGCCGATTTTAATCATTAATAATGGCAAAAGCCGCCCTTGGATGTTGGCCAAGAGCAGCAGCAGCAGCAGCAGCGGCAGCTAAAGAAGATGCAGAAGACACTGCTGAGTGAGCACTTGGACTGCGCCTGGGGTTAGGCAATGACTTTCTCAACACTGAAGCTGAAGCTGAACAGAGGCAACAAAATGGCTGCGCGCACTCGACGGCAGTAAACGCCATTGCCAAGTTGTTCTTTGTGAAGTGCTGCTCAAATAGCAGCAGACGGCACAACAGCAGCAGCAACAGCAGCAGCAACAACAATAACAATAATAATAGAAGGTGAAAAAGCTGAGCAACCGTTAGTTTCATTGTTGACATTGCAACAAACGTGCGCCGGCGGAAAAACGTTAGCAAGGCAACAAAAAGCAATTAACTTGGCTTACATCTTTGTAGAAAGTTGAAACTCATGGCGCGATTTATGCCGCTGGTGCTTCCACCCAGTTGTGCATATGCGGGCGTGTGGGTGGCTCGCTCAGGTGTTTCGCAACCCGCTCTTAGTGTCGTCTTCTTTGCTGAGCAAACGAAACGAAAACGTTGCCATAGCGCAAAATCTCTCGGCACACAAATGATAAAAACTTAATGGTTGCCGCCACTTGAAAGGTTAGATCTTAACTCTGATTTTCTGGCAAATTGTCTGCAGAGCTGAGCAGCTGCAAGCGCTTTTCCCACTTTCCACTCCCCACTCTGCACTCGCCACTCTCATATCTGAGAGAAACTGCAAACATGCAATGATAAAGTTTTTTCCTCTGTGTGTGTGTGTGTGTGTGTGCTAATTGAAAGCAAGTCAGCAAAGTTATTGCCATAAGACAGTTGCATATATAGAAAATATTTCAAGTTATATATTATAGATTCTATAGATTCTATTCTATTCTCAGAATTAATGTGCAATGCTTTATAAATTATAAATTATTTGTCAGCAAAGTGAAGCTGCTAAACAGCGACTGTAATTTTTATAGTGATTATTCAAATTATACAAAAATCGAATACTATTATTTTAAAAGATTTCTTTGGAATTGTTTTTTAAATTCAATTGATGTACCAATTAGCAACAATTATTTTGTTTGCAATCCATGCCAATAAATTCTGCTAGAAGAGATAGAGAGAGAGTGAGAGAGATAATGAGAGAGAAATACAGATAGAGATTTAGAGAGCAAGAGAGAGAGAGAGAGAGATTTATAAAGAGAGAGAAAGAGAGAGAGATATAAAGAGAGAGAGAGAGAGGCATATAAAGAGAGAGAGAGACATATAAAGAGAGAGATTTATAAAGAGAGAGAAAGACAGATAGAGGGATAGAGAGTGAGAGATAGAGAGAGAGAGAGACAGAGAGCAAGAGAGAGATACATTCCCTTCAGCACAAAAATCGCACAAAGCATTAAAGAGCGAGAAAGAGATAGAGAGCGAACAACAAAACGAACTAATCCGCACAACTAGATCAAGTTATAATTAGTTCTACTTCTATCCTCATTAATCCCACAAAATCGAACTAAGCATATGTCTTTAAAGTTTAAACTTATGTCAAATCATTCTAAACATCGTTAACACTCCATAAAAATGTTTAAAAACATAAATACATAACATAAATAATACGCTAGTATATTAAAATGGTTTAATAAAATAAAAATTTCTAAGCCGCAAAGCTTGTGTTATTCAAATAAATATTTACAAAAAAACTTTCTTGTTAGAAAACAAATTTGTAATTAATTGTCACTTCAACTATTTTTTAATTAAATGTTTCTACAAACATAGAACATTAAAACAAATCGCTTTAAATTGAATTCCCAAACTAGTGAACTAGAACTAGAGCAAACACAAAATCTTTGCTAAGATCAATTCATGAACCCAAGATTCGCTTACTTCGCATGTTAGACAAACCCACTTAGGAGCAATTACCATTTAGAATGCTCGTTGCTATTTTCTTAGCACTTTTCGCTCACACACACACATTATAAATTTCAATTTGGCCGGGCAACAAGATTACCACTTCTCCAGACTCTGAGCAGGCAAAGAAACTCAATTTGCTGACTGTTTGTTGGCGAGCGCTCCGCAAGCAAATTTTATTATATTATTTGAGGCTAGACAGGATTTTTGTGGTGGCGTCAAGAGGCAATTGTTTTTTCAAGTTGAAAAATACATTTAAATGGTGCAAGGAATCAGAATCAAAAAACACGCGTTTGCTAGCCTGGAAGCAACTAAAAGGATCCACGAAGGATACGACGCAAGTTGGAGCGCGCGTAGGTTGTCAGAGAGACCCTTGAGCCAAAGTTAAGTAAATATGACTCAAGGACACTTGGCGCTTGCTATCCTTTGGCCACTTACTTTTGTGCAAGCCAAAGAGACAGAGAGAGAGAGGGAGAGAGTGGGAGAGCACGTCTCATGCAGTTTCCATTTTGCAAAACGATTTAAATACTTTCGACTGAAACAAAAGCTACTTAAAGTTTTGCTTGCTGGCTTAATTCGTTTTTTGTCAACAACAAACAACAAACAGCAAACAGACAAAGGAAAAAAACTTTTCCAAATTGAGTTAACTTAATTTTTGTGCGCTCTCGCTCTCGCTCTGTCTCTGTTCCTATCGCTCTCTCTCTCTCAGTTTGTTGTCATTTGGGCCAAGTTGGTTTCCTTTGCTTTGGTTTGCCTAATAAATGTGCGTGCAAACAAAAGGCCAGATAAACAGCTGGCCATGGCCAGAAGTAAGTGACTGAGCGAACGAGTGAGCGACAGCCAAAAGGATAAAGGATAATGACAGCCATTAGTATTAAGTGCGCGCGTTGGCTACTTTAGCTGCTCAGCTGTTTTTTTTTACTCTTTTTCTTCGCTCGCCGCTCATTAAAGTTGTTAAGTACTTGGCGTAAACGTTGCCAGACTGCGCAAGAGTTAGACACAAAGATAGAGACAGAGACAGAGAGAGAGAGAGAGAGAGAGAGGTTAAGCGCGGCTTGGACGCGATTAAAGTCAATTTAAATACGCCTTAAGCACGCTGACTTAATTTCTTAACGAAACACACAAAGTAAACAATTAATTATTTTGTTTCGCAATAGTTTGCAGCGATTAGAAACAGCTGCGTAGCAAAATATTTACAAAATTAGCAAATTTATAAATATATTAAACAAAAGTTACCAGCAAGCATTGCATATGAATTTAATTTATTCTAGCAACAAATAAACAACAGCTATAAAAAATGAGTCTAGACTCTAGACTGTTTTATTATTCTACATTAAAGAGCAAGTCTCATGGGAATTTGTTTATTCAAATTATTATATCCTAAGTGCGAGTATAGAATTATTTAAGTAGAACAAAATAAAAATAAAATTCCAAGTGCAAGTCGACAAGAAGAATCTATAAGAGTAACAGATTCAGTAAAGAATCCAAAATCAAAATAAGCAGCTGCTTACTTTCCTGCTGCATTGGTTTAAAGCGTTAGCAGTCTAGCTTAGAAATTTTTATATGTGCTTACCTGCAGATCATTATTTATGTCCGACACTAGTCGTCGATAAAAATTTTAAATATCTGTAAAAAATACACAAATTTAAGTTTAATTAAAAATATAAACCCACGCATCTATTTCAATATAAAAATAAAATTTTTATAACATTTTAAAATTATAGTAATGAAATAAAAGCACAGACTTAAGAGGGAGACCTTATTAGAAAGTTGAAAATATCGTATTTTGTTGCTTTAAATTGTTTATCAAATATTTAAGAATGCACACAAAAAGTTGCATTGTCGAATTCCTGATATTTCGGAAGATATTAGGCAAAGCGTGAATATGTCAACCTTACATTTATTATAGGAAAAACTTTGAAGCGCATTTTCTACGCTTTCATTTTTACTGAAGCTGCGTATACGATTAAAAAAAAAAGCTACACAACTTTCTGAAATGAATTTGATCTCATTTTGTTGGAAAATAATTTATTTTCTATATGAAACCTAAAAAAGAATGAAGTATTAGCTAAACTCGCTAATAATAAAAATAAGCAACACATGCTAGTGTTATTTATTAAAGGAAAAAAAGAAATAAAGAATAGTCATAGATTTTAATGAATAACTTCTACTACTACCTAATATAGAATTTTGAAAAAAAAAACAGATATAATATAAATAAATAACTAATTTAATTTATGATTATTTCTAATTCTATTCCCACTATTAGCTAAGCTTGGAGTTTGAGAAAACAAATAGAATATAAATAAATAACTTCACCATATACTAATTTACTATTTTCAACCAGGTGATCCACAAGGCCCTTGAAATCCCAGTGTAACCGAAAAAGTTAAAAGGTATAGCCTGCAATAGCAGTAGAGACTGAATAGACACAGCAACCCACTGGCTCTTAATCAACTTGACCAGCAGCACAGACGTCTGAAACGCTCTCGACCTTCCCTTTGGGCCAACCAAGAAGTGGTAGCTAACCTTACGCTGTAAATATCTCCTGCATGTAAAAGTTTATAGTAGTCATAGAACTTACTTATTATCTTTAAATATATAAGAATAAATAAAATAGATATATATACTAATGTAATCCTAAGCATTACGCCAAGCTGCGCTATATATTTCACCAACTTAATGCTAGCCTAACATTTTTTTGTTTTGTGCTAATTTTTTGTCTTTGCAGTGCTGCCATTTTGTCTAGACATTATATATTGCATATATAAAGTGTCTTTTATTGCTTATAAATGTGCAACTTAATTTTACATCTAAGCAGCAGAAACTGTTGTCAGTTGCCGCTTGCACTTTGTTCCACTTGAGTTTTCCGCTCAACTCTATTTTAGTTTGGTGGTTTTTTCTGCTTCAATTTCTTTTTTATATTTTTGTTGGCATATAACAAAAGCAGCAGGGAAAACTCAAATGTATGACATAAGGCAGGTGCTTGCTGCAATGGAAAATAATGCTCTGACTCGAATAGAAAGAGAGCGCAAGAGCGAGAGCGCAAGAGCGAGAGCGAGAGAGCAGTCAAAAATTTCAGCTGCAGTTTGTACTTTTTGCTGCCTTAATCATTTTCTGTTATACGTTTTTGATGTTGCTGCCACTGCTGCTGCTGTTGCTGCCACTGCTGCCGTTTTTATGGTGTGCGACAAAACGCCACATTTGCGTTCAATGAGCATGAGATAATGTCATCATCAACGTCATCATGCCTCGCAGCCTGCCAGCGAAGCCAGCACCTAACCCCAGTCGATGCGATTGCCTTGGCTACTTCGCCTTGCCGCTTGCTTTGTCTTTGTGTCTGTGTCTGTGTCTGTGGCGGGGCAGGTGCAGTTGCAACAACTGTAGTTGCCACATTAACGTTGTCTGGCATTTTGCTTGAGCTATTGCATTCAATTTAATGAGCAGCATGCTTTTAATTAAGTCACAGCGTCTAGCTAAGCATTCATAACCAAAAATTGTCAATAAAATGTTTGCTTTTGTTTAATGCTTTATTAATTTACCGTTCAGTTGCTGCTTTTAATTGCAAATAGTCTATTTGATTATGCTTTTAATTGCAACAATTATGCAATTGTGCTAAATATTTTGCAAAAATGTGCAGCAGCTAATTGAGCCAGCTAAACAAATGAGTTTCAATTGCACTAAAAACAATGAAATTAATGTGCGTGAGCCATATATAAAATATAAAGATATTAAATAATGCTATTGAAATTCATGTACTGCGATTATGTAATAGAGTATTTTATTTATAAACTGTAAATTAATATAGAGCAAAGGGAAACTTTAATAATTATAAAAGTATAATTATAAAATACGTCTTAGCTTTTGAGGTTTCCTTCAACTTGTCTTTGAGTTTAAAACAAATGTCATAAAAATAATATATAAAAATATAATTTAAAGCAATAAATCAAATTAATATTGCTGAATAATCTAACACAATAATCATAAGTTAATGTTTATTTTTATTTTGAGCGAAACAAAACAAATCAACAACTTTATAAAACAATTGAAATAAATAAAAAAAAATTCACTGTCAACCAACTTTATAATTTATATAAATTGCATAATGTCTGCTTAAATATTTTGCTAAATTATATTATATTTAAAAATACAATTTAAAACAATAAATTGTAATAATATTGCTGAATAATCTAATACCGAAGTCATAAATTAATGTGGATTTTTATTTTGAGTAAAACGAAACAAATCTTTGATGCCAACTTTATAAAACAATTGAAGTAAATAAAAAAAATTCACTGCCAAACAAATTTATATTTTATATAAATTGCATATTGTCTGCTAAAATATTTAAATGATATTTAAAAAGATATTTAAAAATACAATTTAAACCAATAAATTGTAATAATATTGCTGAATTCATAAATTAATGTTGATTTTTATTTGGAGCGAAACGACACAAAACAAATCAGCATGCCAACTTTATAAAAAAATTAAAATAACCATTGAAATAAAAATGAATATTTTTTTTATATAAATTGTATATTGTTTGCTTAAATATTTAGCTAAATTATTGAATTAAAATTCGATACGCTGCTGCTCTAAATTTATTTCCTTAACAAAAAAACGCAATGCCAAGTTCAAGTTCGATCTAATTTAAACTATTTGCTACAAATATTGTCAATAAATTAGTGTTAGCTGCTCTAAATATTTATAAATGCGTGCTAAGGCCTCAAATTATTTTTGTCAACAATAAATTGAGGCCCAGCGACAACAACAACCTGACCAACCTCAACTTTTGGGCCATGATGTTAGGTTAATGTTAAAGTTGGCACTTGTAATTTAAATACGCAATGAATTTTGCTGAACAAACGAATTGCCAGCTGGGTTAACCGCACTATCACTGCTGATACTAATGGGCCACGCCACGCCTCCCATGCCGCCCCTTTTCTAGTCCGCAATGCGACGTCATATGTAATAATTTCACACGCACTAACGCGGTCATTTTAATTAGCACGATTGCATTTTCAACACGTAGACGCAATTCAAATTGTAAATCACATAGGCTGTTAAACATGTGCAGTCCAACCAGCCCAGGCATATGGCTATATAGTATATACATCATATATGTAACTATATAGTAAACTGAAATTTATAATTCAGCTGCTCAGCTCAGTTGGCGGCACCAATTTTGCAGTAAATTAATCTGGCTAATTACAAATTGAAAGCACAAGGTCGCATCTTTGACGTTTGACGCTTTTGTTTAACAATTAACACGTCACATGAATAAAAGAGAAAAAAAAGTGTTAAAGAAAAATTTAAATATTAAAAAAATATATATTAAAGCCAAGGGTTGAAAAAAGAATAAATTAGCAGCTATTATACATTCTTTATATTTAATATTTATCTAATTAATAAAATGCTATTACTCTAATTTATATAAAATTCATTGAGCGTTTTTATATTTACTATTCATTTTTTATTACCAAAATGCTATCACTCTATTTTTTATAAAGTTCATTGAGCATTTCCAAACAAAGTCTACATCAAAGTTTATATTAAAAACCTCATTAGGCCATTAGACTTATTATAGTACAGCAGATTATGGAAAACTCATCATCATCATCATATGAATGCATCATTCTAATTTTATCAACATTAGATCAATTTACCATTCCATTATTATTATTTTAACATTTTTAACTATTCAAAATTAACACTAGCACAGAACTGATTGGTCTCCCAATCTATAAGTTTATCAAATCTAAAAACAAAAGCATAATTTTAAATAATTTTTGAATTTAATTTTAAATATTTTTTGTAGTCCTTTTTTATCGTCGACTGTCCATAGTTGATAAATAAATTATATCAACGTTACTCAAAGTATAGAAAAAACAACATCATTTAATAATTTAAACTTCCCTCACCACCTTATATATAATTATACTACATAGCTCAATTTATCATTATATTATATCAATACATCAATGATTGCATTACTGCTGTTATAAATCTTTACCACCATGAAAATAATTACAATATGGACCTATTAAATAACAATTAAACATAATTTTCAAAATAGATGCAATGATTAAATTGCGTTTATAAATTGTTTAGCATAATTACTAATTGATTACTATAGCAATTAGTCGAAAAACTAATTAGATATTGTTTAAAATTATGCAATAAAACTTAAAATAATATAAAATAAATAATACAACAGTTTTAATGCATTGATTGCTGAAATAATTATAAGCCCAAATTATTGCTAAGCATAAAAATAATTTCTTAAATAAAAAAAAAGTTGTTTATATACAAAAACGTAAAGAAAGCAAAGCAGAAAAAATAGACCTAAAATTTAAAAATAAATTACAAAACATTCTAATAAAATAAGTTTTCATTTTAATGCAATTCTGATTTTGTTCTTAAATTTTTCAGATGAAAATTAAAGTGCTATTTAATATTTTAATTAAAATGCAGAAATATGAGAATCAAATAAGTTCCTAATACTCTATATACTGTATATATATTTTTGACTATCAGCGGTTTATAATACTGCATATACTATATATATTTATTATTACTACTAGCAGCGCTTGTAAACTATGCAAGAACATGGCGCTAAAAATGCATAAATATTTATTTGTTTTTATGCAAATGCGTGTTTCATATTTTTATATTTATTTAAAGCGCTAGCGCTTGTAAATTTGTAAATGTTGTAAGCCCAACTTGAGCGTAATTTATGTGCGCATAGCGCTGCATATATAAACAAATTGAAGTTCATTGTGTATATTACGTATACGCACAGAGCAAAAACAAGCTGAAACTAACGTCACAGCCGCAGTCGTTGCTTGTAGCTCGTGCGTTGCGCTTTAACAAAAAAAAAAGTTAAAATGTTATTGTTTAAATAATGGCAAACGCGTTGTACACTTGTTGTCTAGTCATAAGCGCCGTCGTGGCTCTGGCCGAAATCTGTAGCAAAGCTCAACGCGCGGGTTTGAGTTGTCAGCAGCATGAAGTGCAAACCGCCGATGGTTATCAGCTGAGCATGCAGCGCATACCGCCGCCGCTTAACGCCAGTTGCGAATCGCAGCTACTGCCTTTTGTCTTAATGCACGGACTAATCGGCTCGGGTGCTGATTATTTGGTGGGCGCCAGCGCTTTGGCTTTGCGACTGCATGCAAATTGCTTTGATGTTTGGCTGCCCAATGCGCGTGGCTCGACGGCGTCGCAACGTCATCGCGATATGCGCGCCAGCGATTCCGCATTCTGGCGCTTTAGCTTTCACGAGATCGGCGTCTATGATCTGCCCGCCATACTGGAGCATGTGCTGCAGGTTACGGGTCAGCAGCAGCTGCACTATGTGGGGCATTCTCAGGGCACCACAGTGCTGCTCGTGCTGCTCTCACAATTTCCAAGCTACAATGCGCGCATTGCCAGCGCCAATTTGCTGGCGCCTGTGGCTTATTTGCAGCACATGAGCAGTGCGCCGTTGCTATTGCTCGCCAATCAAGCAGCTGCTGTACAAGTGCGTATGCTTAATGTTAAGTATACGTGTAGTTGGTTAAGCAGCAGTAAATACACTAAGAGCAGCAAATTATTCTTATGGTATTTGCCATATATTTGGGCTAATATATTTCCCTGCCTTTCTATAAATATAAATAGCTAGCTGTGTATATATAATCCAAGTTAAAAAGCGCGGCTTAGTCGCTTGCACATTTTGCAACTTAAAGCGCTACATTTAATTATATAATTTAAATTGCAAATTGTTGTAATGTTTTGTGTCCTTTAAGTGAGAAAAGTGCGAATGTGGCCATTAAATTTATTCACCATAAAGCGAGCTAACTGTTGAACAAGCTATTTATTTATTTTTTTAAATTAAATTAATTTATTAAGTGAATAAGCAACAACAATGAACAAGCTATAGTTATAATTTATGCAGCTTATTTGCTTTATTTATTGTATTATGCTGCCAATTTTTATATTGTTCGAAACGTCTTTATATAAATGACATGCTTATATTAAAAAAAAAAGTTCTAAGCACCAAAATAATATTTTAATAGATATTATATAAATATGGTTTTAAATAATGTTTTTTTAATAGAAAAAATCTATAAAGATTTATATGTCAGTGTAGCAAATGCAAGAAGCGTTTAAAGCGAACAAATATGATACATTTATTTACAAATTTAAATTTTTAAGCAAATTTGCATTGTTTGATTCAAATGTATTTTTCAAGTGAACAAAACTATTTAAAGTTTCAAAAGATTTCAATGGCTTTTAGCACTAAACAAATTTAGTAAGTTAACTGTTTAGTTCTTCATTGCTAATAAACTGTTGAATAAATTAATAATTCAAGAACAAGCAACAAGCGAGAATAAATATAAAATATAAAAGTGCTAACTATATAAATTAAATTAAAGCTATATAGACCCTATAGTTGCAAAATGCAGCTGGCAGTTGCTGTTAAGTGAATAATAAGTATACGTAGAGTATTCATTATTTTCAAGCTTAACCTGTTTGCTCTTTTTGATTATATCTAGCATTATGTTTAGGCTTTGTCTTATTATTAAAATAATTATTAATATATTTTGTTCTGCCTATGCTCATATTTTTTTTCTTTTGCTTTCTTCTATTTCTAATGACAGCTGCTGCTGGAGCGTCTGGGGCTGTTTGAGCTGCTGTCGGCACGCGATGTAACCAAGTTGGGCGGCCGACGGTTTTGCGGGCACGCATCGAGCACCTTTGCGCTCTGCATGTTGCTCACATCGCTCTACGTGGGCTTCAGCGAATATCCGCTGGATCGAGTGAGTACGAGTGCGATTATATATGCAGGCCATAATTTAGCCAACAAAGCGGGCGGCCCAAACTTTATTTTTTTTGCTCTCACTTGTTTTGTGTTGTATGCAAAAAGTTTTTATTGCACTCAGGAGTGCGCTCACACATACACAAACAAACAGACACACACACACACACACACACACATACTAAGCTGTGAATAAACGAGTGAGCGAGCGAGACACACACACACTCGAAACTATAGAGGGAGCTTTAGTTTTTGGGTAATAAAAGTTATTTGAATTTAAATGCGTAAACGAGCTGCTGCCCAAGCTACCGTGCCCCAGCTATTGTGGCACGTTTGCTGTGCCACTCGCAAGCCATAAAAGTTGCCACAACTTTATCAGGCTACTTGCAACACTTGTAAGCAGTTAGTTGAGTTTGCTGCCAGCGCAGCGTCATAAATAAATATTTATAATTGCACATGGTTTAACAAATGTTAATCGAAATAAACTTAAGTGATTGAATTTGAATCAATTATAAATAATGAATAAAAACTAAAGCAATAATCAATAAAATGCAACATATTTCTAAATACCTTT
The DNA here is from genome assembly GCF_011750605.1 of Drosophila busckii. Taxonomy (NCBI): domain Eukaryota; kingdom Metazoa; phylum Arthropoda; class Insecta; order Diptera; family Drosophilidae; genus Drosophila; species Drosophila busckii. Next base: position 7,334,309 of record NC_046605.1, read on the forward strand.
TTGAATGAATTCAGTAACTAAATAATTATTTTCAAATTTATAATTCAAAATTAGCTCATATTTGGCTTCAAATATTTAAAATAATTTAATAAAATTCCTCAATTTATTATTTAAACAATAATTTTATTATGACTACTTAAAAAATGTGAACAAATTTTTTAAATAATCTATTAAAATTTCGTAATTTATTATTTAAGCAATTATTTTATTATCACTACCTAAGATTATGTCGCCAGTAATTTTTTTAAAGTATTTTTTCTCAATTTGGAATCTAATTTCAAGCTTGTTTTTTTGGTTTATTTTTAGCCAATAAGTTAGTTTGAAATTAAATTTGCTGCAGTTTTGCTTATTAATTGTTTGTTATTCTAAGTATTAAATAATTGTTTAAAAGCAATTAAAGCAGCAGTTCAGCTTAAAAAAAATAAACTAGCATAATGAGCAAAATTACTAAACATTTCTTTAAAAGTTATGCATAAAATAAAAAATATTTTATAGTGCATTTTTTAATGCTTCCTAAATGTAAAAAAATACAAATTAAAGTAATTCATTAAATTCCAAGTCTAAAATATTTTCATCATATTTATTTTGCCTTTAATTAATAATTTAATTTATTTTAATTAATAAATTAATGCATATCATCATATTTACTTTGCCTTAATTTCTTAATTCAATTTATTTTGAATTGTTTGCAGTTTTTAGTCAAAGCATTCAATCTTAAATATGAAAATTAAATGAAAAATATTCAATTATGCAATTAATGCTTCAAACTTAAAAAAAAAAATTAAATTATCAAAATAATCAATTTGAAATATTTTTAACATATTTATTTTGCCTCAAACTTTATTATTTTGTATTGCTTGCTGTCTTAAATATAAAAATAAAATGAAAATTATTCAATTATTTTGCATTGAGAACATTCAAACTTCGACTTGCCACACAAAATTCACTCAGTACTCCAAACTGCTGCCATTTTGTTTTTTTTTTAGTGTAATATGTACCAAAAGGTGCGCTAAACTTTTTGCCACGTCCAGCCCTTGGCTGCATAGCAGTAGTTGGAGGGGGGGGGGCGCTGGCAAATATATAACGTATACGCCACATTGCCTTAAACACTTTTTGTTTTCGCACACGGCGCATTTAAATTTTGTTTTGCCATGAAATATAGCAAATAAATCGCGCTCATGCAAAAGCCAAACCAAGCGCGTTGTATTCTTTACGCTTCCCACTCTGCTGCTCTCCTCCAACTCTTTGCTTTGCGCTTACTGTTTTTGTTATTGTTATTGCACACTTGCATAAACTTTATGGCTTATCTGTGCAACGTTTTGGGGCGCGTGCTCAAAGGGCTTAGCCGTGTGTATAGGGCATGGCAAGCGGCAGCGGCGTCAAGTGCTTGCTTGTTAGTTATTAGGCTAAGGGTCCAAGCGAATTGGCTTACGTTTCCTTTTTTTTCTTTGGTGGATGCGCAAAGTAAAACGTGAAAAAAATAGAACTCAATGTGTAGTTGCATATTGAAGAGTTTATAGTTTATAGTTGAGCTGTGTGTGTGTGTGAAAGTTTGACAGGCAATAGAAAGTTGCGACAACTCTCTTGTGGCATAGTCAGAGCATTGAAATATATGCAAGTTGCATGTTTATTGTTGCCAGTTACTTTATAATTTTTAACAGTTCCACATGCGCATGCAAAAAGTTGGGCAAGCAAGTAATAAAATTTATTATATAGAAGAAAATTATTAACAAACGAAAAGTAAACTAAAGCAATTTTTATATGCAGCGCTAAAAAATACTTAAGAGTATGCAATGAATTAATGAATTATGAGAACAGAAATGAAAAGCCTAAATAAATTTTTATTTTTTTAAAAAAATGATAAAACAAATTTTTTTAAATTTTTTTATCAACGTTGATTTAATACTTTTATGTGAAGCAATAAACAATACTTAGTAAAAATAAATAAATTATTGAATTAATGCACTAAGAGAACAAAAATATAAAACCTAAATTAATTAATTAGCTAAAGAATAAATTTTTATTATCTAAGTCACTAATAAGAAAAAATGACAATACGAATTTACTTTTACTCAATTCTGTTTCCAATTTTAAGCTTTTTTTTCTTCACAGTATTTTTTTTTAGTTTTTAGCCATTAGTTTGATAATTTGCTGCAGTTTTGCTTATAATTTAATTTATTATATTTATGATTTTGCAACAATATTTTCTCAACTTTGATTCCAATTTCAAGTTCAAAGCTTCAAAATATTTTTTTTTATATTTTTAGCAGTTTTGCTTATTACTTTAATTTATTATATTTTTTGATTTTATTATAAAATATTTTTTGCTGCAATCAATTTGCAATGCTTCTAAATATTAAATATTGCCTAAGTTGCTTCAATGTTTTCTCAACTTTGATTCCAATTTCAAGTTTGTTTAGCTTCAAATTATTTTTTTTATATTTTTTGCCAATAAGTTAATTTGATAATAAAATTTGCTGCAATTTTGCTTATAATTTAATTTATTTATGATTTTATTATAAAATATTTATTGCTGCAATTAATTATTTGCAATGCTTCTAAATATTTAATATTGCTTAAGTCGCTTCAATATTTTCTCAAGTTTGTTTGGCCTCAAAGTATTTTTTATATTTTTAATCAGTAAGTAAGTTTGCTAATAAAAATTTGCTGCAGCTTTGATTATTAAAAAATATTATAAAATATTTCTTACACATTGAAAAATGTGCTAAGTAGCTTCAATAAATTGTCTAGCTGTGCGCTCTTGCATAATCTATGGAAAATCAAATGCCAAGTTCAAATACAAACAAATGCTCAAGTTGCCTCAAGTGAGTGCCACAAGTACAATTGCTATGTCATATCTATAGAAATCATTTGACTTCTCAATATGAAAAATGTCAACAAAACAACGGAGCTGGTAAATAAAGCAAAAAATTCTGGCAGTCAAATTGCTAAGCAAATAGCAAAAGGCGTTGACACTACGAACTTCTTTCAACTTCAGCCCACCCCCAGCCGCTTCCCGTTCCCAGCCGCTTGGCAAATCGAGCGGAGACTTTTGTGACAACTGCCAAACATGCCGCACACAAAGCGCTGCGCTGCTGCCCGCACAAATAAATATTTGTGCATATTTAGCTGAGTGCAACAGCAAACCGCATGTGCCACACCCCCGCCCACAGAGCCGCCCCTTGGCTTTACATAAAGTTCAACACACTTTGCAGCAGCAGCAAAAAACTGAAAGACACAGCGTCGTATCAAAAAAGCATAAGAAATGCAATGCAGGCAACACAAACAAGCTGCCGGCTGTGGCAGTGGCAACAAAACTATTTGCCACAAGTTGCAAGCCAGCAGCACGAGCGTGAATTGAAAAGCTGAAGCCAGCGCTAAGAATAAACAACGGGCGGGCAGGCGGGCGAGCACTGAAATCAAATAAGCAGCCAAACAAATACAACAACTGAAAATACAAATACAAATGTAATTCAACAACAAGAAACTAAAAAATATGTCGCCACACAGGACGTGAGACAGTGCAACGAGGCGCTGACGCTGTCAGGACAATTCAAACGCAAAGCACTTTAAAAACTACAAATTACAATTGTTGCCAAGTGGCTTAAAATGCACTTCAGCCAAAACGAAAATGCCAAAATGCGAAAATGTTGATAGCTGCACATCAAATATGATTTGAGTGAAGTGAAGGCTTGTGGCTTAAACTAAAAGTAAGCGGGGGTTGTTTAAATAAATAAGCACAGCGCATTAAATAAAACTCAATAGCAAACCAAAATCAGCTGCGAATTGATTTTAAGCTATGAAGAGATTTTAAGCTAACAACTCTCAAAACAAATCGAAGGAGAAAGGAATATTACTATCAATTAAAAAAAATATCTTTGGATATATAATATATAAAATAAAAAATATATATAATACATATATAGGCTATAAGAATCAATTTCGCCTGAAACCACTTTGAGTTGATTTGTTTTTTAGTTGATTTGTTTTTATTGAGACCTCAGCAATGAAAATTCTAGACTTAAGTCTGTAATATTTTAAAAGAAAAATTCCAGACGGCCTTTAAATACTAAAAAAGGTACTTCTGGCACTTTTGAGCTTACAAACAATTAAAGTATCAAAATGTTAGCTAAGTTTCAATGAAATAAATTGAATTAATAAATTGAAAGTCAATTTGCAATGACTCTTGTTTATGAGTTGATTTGCTTCTATGAGACCTCAGGAATGAAATCTCACAGAGTTAAGTCTGTAATCTTTTAAAAGAAAAATTGCAGACGGCCTTTAAATACTTAAAATGTTCTTCTGGCGCTTTGCATAGCCTAAAACTAACTTTAGTTTAATTCTGAGCTAGTTAAATGTGCATTTAAAATTCTGTGCTGGCGCTGCTAAGTCCAGCGCTTAATTATAAAATGTTATCAATATTTTAGATGCAGAACTTTTGAGTTTAGATACAATTAAAATATCATAATAATAAAATATGATTGAAATTGAAAGTTAAATCTCTTGTTTACGAGTTGATGAAATTAAATGAAATCTCCAAACAGTTAAGTCTTTAATCTGTAGTTGTGGCTCTTTGCATAGCCTTAAGCTAACTTAAGTTTAATTAGTTGGGTCAGTTGAAGCTTAATTTAAGATTCTGTGCTGGTTCTGCTAAGTTCAAAGCTTAACTATGAAAATTATAAAAATATTTTAGATGCTGGACAATTTGAAATATAAAAATGGCAGCTCACTTTCAATTAAATAAAAATGAATTAATAAATTGAAAGTCAATTTGCAATGACTCTTGTTTATGTTTAAATAATTACTTTAGTTGAAGTCTGTGTTAAAAATGAATTTAAAATTCTGTGCTGACTCTGCTAAGTCAAAAGTATAAATTTATTTAAAAAAATATATAAATATAAATATGAAAATTACATAAATATAATTGAATTGAAACATCAGCATGTAAGCTCAGCTTCAATGACTCTTGTTTATGTTTAAATTTGACTCGCATTACTTGCTAACTTTAAAAAAAATCGTAACATTTAATTGATAGCTTAGCAACTTTTTTAATTCTGTTTTTATTACGGCGTTAACTTTATCAATAACTATTTCAAAGCCAGGCTGCAATCTAAGCGAGCGACTCATTTTAACTCTTGGCAAAGAAAAATAATAAAAATCCGCTTTTCAACAAATAATTCGTAATCAAAGTAACTTTTAAGTGAAGCAGTCGTTAAGTCAAGTGTAGCCCGTGAGGCAAAGTCAACACCACCCACCCACCCACACACAATATAATGGCTCGTTCAAGTGTGTGTGTGTGTGTGTGTGTAGCTGTGTGCACTTCCGTGTGCTTTGTGTCACAATGAAACGGAAATAGCAGTACACACACACACACACACTTGAATGAGCCGACAGTTGAGGGTCGTAAATTTAAAGGCTTAGGGGCGGCGGCGGCGTCGGCAGCGGCTCGAGGCTCATCAATTTGAAATATTTTGCACATTTTTGCAGCACATCTTCGCCAGCATTCTGGAGACAACACCGGCGAGCATGTCACGTGACCAACTGCTGCACTTTGGCCAGCTCATCAGCAGCGGTAAACCCCAAAAAGGAAACTTTCATAAATCAACTGGGCATTTAATTTATTTGTGGCTTTCTCTAGGTAAATTTCAGCATTTCGATTATCAATCAGCAAGTCTGAATTCCAGATACTATGGCCAAGCCACACCACCAGCATATAATTTACAAAATGTCCGCATCAAAGTGCAATTATTCTATGGCCAGCATGACGCGCTAACCAGCCGCAAGGATGTGCAACGACTGGCTCAGGAGCTGCGCAATTGTCGCGTCGAGCTTTACGAGGTGCTTGGCTATAATCACATTGACTTTCTATTTTCCCCAACAGCAGCACAGATTCTATATGAGGGGCTCATTCAGCGCGCCAAAGCCATAAGGACAAATCCTACTTAGTACTAAGCAACACTAATTGAATTTATTACAACTGTTTAACTAATTAGCGCGTAGTGTTTTGTAATTATAATTTATATAAATAAAAAAAAAAGCTGAAAAGTCAGTCACAAGCAACATTAAGAGACGCTGTAATAAGTTACAGCTTACAAGTCACAGCGCATTTTTTGCAGCAGCGCCATCTAGCGCTCGCTGTTTGCTACATTTTTAGCTTGCACTTATTTGTGCACTTATTTAATCGATCGTGCTTAAATATTCACTATATAAGTAATAAATCTGCAGTAGTTTAAATTATTTTAAATTATTTTACTTATTATTAATTTTAAATTTAAAGTACTTTTAAATATTTAAAGTACTTTGTCAATAACTGACAATTAAAAATATGCAATAAAAAAAAGTTCTGCAGCTTAAGCTAAAATTGCAGCGCCATCTAGCGGTCGCTTATCGCAATAAGATATAATTTAACTTAAATATTTCTGAAATTATTAATTGCATCTAACTTAAATATTCGCCATAAATATATTTCTATTGTTACATACATTTGCCCAACTTTGAAATACACTTTACACTATTTCAAAAATGACAAATAGTATAAAAATGTATCAATAAGCAAAAACTTTAGCTTTCACCTTAATGGGGAATTCAAATTTCTAAACTAAAACCGTTTACAAACTCATGAGCGTTTCTCAGCTGAATTGACTATTCAAACTTCTAGTTTATATTGCGCTGTTATTTTATGCAGAATTTTGACTGGGCTTGCCACTTACTAAATAAATTAAAAAGCTTAATATTACAAAGTGTGCAGCAATTTGAATTTGAGCACAACAAACTATAAAATAAAGTACATATAAAATTCAATTCGATTGCTTGATTAAATTTCGTTAAAAGGTAAGAGTTGTTGCCAATGTGTGTGTGTGTGTGTGCGCGCACTTCCTTTTGCTTTACTTTACAACACAATAGCAGCGGAAATAGCAGCTTGCAACACACGCACGTATGTAATATATATAAATTTAAAGCGTTCGCTCCTTACCTGAATCCCAATGCAACTTGTTGCCAATAAATAAGCTGAACGATTTGTTTCCATTTAATATTGTATTGTATTACGTTAATCAAACGAAATAAAAGAACTGAAAAGGAAAACATGTTCAGAACAGACCTCATAAGCTTCGAAATTTGTTGGATTTTCTTTTGTTTATACATAAGAGACACGAGTTACTTACATTAAGCATAATGTACACATCTAAATGTAAATTGGAATTGTCTGTGAATATTGCTGGATATGTGTGGGTGTGTGCAGTGTTCTTTTTTTTAGTATATGTATGTTTAAGTGTGTGTGTGTGTGTTGAGTTGTATTACGTAATTAGCTAAGTTCAAAGCCTACACCCGACTGTATGGCATAGAGCAATTTTTCACGCATTTGTTCCACTGTATTAAACGGCGGCAGCTTTAACAGATTCGTGCAGGTGCTGGCCGTGGGTAGGCGCTCCATATCGCCAGCATTTTGTATAAAGAAGGGAGGATCCAAGTCCTAAAAATAAGCATAAAATAAACTTAAATTTTTCGTATACGAATTGTGTGGGATACTTACCTTGAAACCCAACAGCGGCGGACGCGAGCAGCTGGTGACGAACTTCAGCAGCTGCCGCCGCTGCAGATCATCGAAACCCTCCACAGCGGCCCAGAAGGCAACAATGGATGGATGCTCTGGCGTGTACTCGCCGCCATATTTGCAATGCTTTTTCAAATCCTCCAAATCGATGGGAATTTCAGCGCCTGATATGAGTATTTGCAGCTCCTTGTTGCTAAACATGTACAGCCATTCGATAGGCAGCACATTCGATAGTCCCTTGCGGAAGGCTTTGCAGTGACGTTTGATTTGCACATTCAACTTGTAGTTGGCAATCAGTTGCAAGTACTCAATGCGATTGGAGTTGGTCACCGGTGTGCTCTGACCCTGCGGCTTAAGCTCGACAATTTGCGTTTGACCCAGCGAGCTGCTGGCTACGGTGAAATCTAAATTCAGCTCGCTTACATCGCCTGGATAATCCTTCAGATACAGCAGATTGCGATAAAGTTCGGGATCAAGTGAGGCCAACTGATGTATGTCCACGTCGGAGTATTTGCCTGCCAGCTTGGTGAGAAAGAATTCGGCCAGCGGCAGCTCCACCAGCAAATTCTCATAAATGGCTTTGCCCAGAATGCGTCCAATGAAATAATAATGCTTTTCAAAGTCACCAAAAAGATCTGCTACGTTGGGATTAGGATACAGCTTATTGTCCGTAGTGACCCTGCATAAATAAAATAAATTAATATGTGCATAAATCGATAATAAATAAAGCTAATTACATAAAGAAGCCACGATTTGGATCAAAGGCAGTTTTAATAAGCTCCGATAGAAATTCACGAAAAACGCCGCCGCCATCAATGCCAGCCTCATCCAGTCCCAGCGAGGATATAAACTGTATGCGAAACTTTAAACGCAAATCAGGCTCTGCAATAAAGTTAAAGTTATGTTAATTAGAGCTTATTATTATTATTGGTATTATAAGCTCCCAATATTTAAAGCACAAGTAGCAATACAAGTTGCATTTTTAATAATTTAATACTCGTCATTTGCTATCAAACCCACGTGTATTTGCCAGCGTAAGCAGCGCTGCTTTGTCTGCGCTCGATCGCTTTGCTGCTGCGACTGAAAGTAAGCGTCGCTGCTTTGCTGCTAAGAGCGCGTTTACCGTACGATTTGTTTTTGATTTGCTTTGATTGCATATGCAGCTAGAAACTGAGCGGAGAGTGACTAAGAGCGCGTTTACCGTACGATATGGCTTTGATTGCATATGCAACTAGAAACTGAGCGGAGAGTGACTAAGAGAGCGTTTACCGTACGATTTGTTTTGATTGTGAAGTGAAGTAGAGTAGGGAGTAGAGTGAGAGGTAAACTGCCCTCAGCTTAGCAAAAATATTAGCTGATTCAAGCATTGAAGCTAGAGTGCGTGTTTGTTTAAATGCCGTATTTGAATCATTAACTTAATTTTTGATTTGTACAATAGTTTGATACAAATTTATTTAATAGTTGCATTAAACAATTAAGAAAAATTTCAATTCAAAGTTTAAAGTACAAATCGTGTCTGTTTATGCTTAAATAAGCAGAGGCATCTTTGAAAAATTGAAAGAAAATTGTTTGAAACATTTTAGAAAATTAGAACGCAAAACTTATAATACTGACTATAAGACTATGAAAGCTTTGATGGTTAACAGACATATACAAATGTACAATAAAACGTTGGATCATCTACAAAGCTTATTAAAAATAATTTCAAACATTCAAAAAGAAAAGAACTAGATACATATAAATCTCCTACATTACTTGTTGTCCATTTAAAAAAGACCTTTACACCTAGAACAATATCTGATAATCTTCCTCTTAAAACCTTCTATTAGTTTAGTTATTTAATTACCATTCTCCGGACGCAGCTTGTCATAGGCATCCTCATACAAATGTGAGCGCCGCACAGTAAGCACTATGGATGGACCTTGTAGGAACGCCTGTAGATGTCCTTGCACACGCATCTTGTTGGCCGCCACCAGTCCCTGAAGTATGCTCACACGCTTATTGAACGCCACCACAAATGGTATTTCTCTTAATATAGTTATGGACCGTTTTTGTTTGGTTGACATGGGTGGACCATTCTCAAAGTCCTCGCGCGTAAAATCTCTGATGGGCTGGAAGGGTCGTATGCCACGCATGCGACTGCTGTGGGTGAGCGGCAAGTCTGTGGGTCTGTCCAGCGGCAAATCCAAACGACTCACTGTCCAATGGCCCTCCGGACAAAAGCCCAAACGCAAATCACGTGTATGTATTTGATTTAGCACAAACACAACCACATTCAACAAATTAGCCCAGACTTGTTTCTGTGAGCGCAGCTGCTTGTCATCCGCATCCGTGTGACTTAGAACGCTGCGAAAGGCGAGCTCCACCAGTCCCAGACTGATTTCCTTGAGCGTCTTGGACATTTGCACAATTTCCGCTATGGAAAAGGGCATCAAACGCACATGTTGTATTGTCGGTGTCACCAGCAGTTTGCTCTCAACAAACTCCACATCATGCAGTGTGGGCAAGAGGCGTCCAAAGAGCATGCAGAAGGTCGCCAGCAAGGGTATGGTGCGATCCACGCCTTGAGGCTTGGCTGTAAATAAAAATACACATAAATTATAAGTAAAGAAAGTTTCATTTAAAAATTCTTGAATTGAATAGCTGATTGGATTAACGTTGAGTGAATAAATTAAAATAAAAATGGAATTTTAAAACAAATATGTTAATTTAAATGTAACGCCATTTAAAGCTAATTAAATTAATAGCATTTCATCATATGTTTATTTAGGTCAATCATTATTAAAATGTGGTTCATCCTATGAACTAAAATTCGTTGTAATTGGATTTTACAATATATTTTTTTAAATAGCGATTTCTCTATAATAAAATTATAATTGAAATTTCGAGAACAATAACTTATCAGTAAAATATGATTCATATTTTCAGTTGAAACTCTTAGGAATTATTTCATAGTACAACTTGCTATCATTTCATTTGAATAGATCAAATTTGAAGATTGCTGGTCAATACTTACGCACAACCCCTTTGGAGATAAGCGTCAATGGAGCGGAGAAACCGAGCTGCGTGGACTCCAGCGCCAGCTTAAACCAAACAGCGCGTATAAACTTGGGCGTAAAGGCCAAAGTATAAAGCAATCTGCAGCAAAGTAAACATTTAAATTATAATCTTAAATATGCAGATAAATGCTTACCTATATTCAAACACTGCATGCTTGTTGTAGATCATTAGATTGTGACAGATTTCGCAGAGCGCATAGAGCAGCAAGCCATGCTCGATGTGTGGCTCGATTTGCTGCACTATAAATTCCACACGCTCTGTTTCATTTAAGATGCCAATGGACTCGAGCAGACAAGCGCGCTCCTTGCTGCTCAGCTCACGATTCGTGCGGCAAGTTTGACCCATGTCATAGTCCAAAGTGTGAGCGGCATCCAGCTCCTCGTCGGATTCCTCTGTATCCTCATCGTCGTCATCGGAGTCTGTATGGCGATGTGGCGTCGCAAGCGAGCGCAGCGTGGACTTGGGCAATTGCAATATATTGGGCATCATTTGCGCTATAACGCGCACATAGACTATGAGCAGACTGCTCTGCGTTAGAGAGGCTGCCCATGATAAAGTAACATTAGTGTTTAATTAATAGATTTAAATTTAAAATACGCACCCAACTGCTTGCGATCCAACACCAGCAGCGAGTTCAGCAAATAGGAAGTAAACAAAGTGTCGCGCTTTTGTGTTTTGCATTGTGACGCATCGCCCACTGGATTAGCACCATAGAACATAATATGGCGTTGAGCCTCATCCAACATAGTAGCCTCTGCAGCCGCTGCGCTCGCCGTGCTCGCCTCCAGTTGCGCCAGCAGCGCCTGCATAAGCAGCGCAAATGGAAAGTCTGCGCTCTCAGCCAGACAAGGCAGCACAAAGAAACGTATTGACTCCGTATACGGCATGGCCAATATATCGCTTATGAATTTACGGCAAAACAGCTGTGTATGCATCCCAGCTGGCAGTCGCTTGGCCACGGCCAGCGGTCGCAGCAGCAGCTGCAGCAGTGCATCAGCTAAAGGACTAGGCGCATGCAGCGTCTCACCGTCCAGCGGTGGACACTTCTCGTCGAGCAGCAAGCGCAAGCGTTGATAATAGTTGCGTGCTATGAGAAAGCCAAACACACGCTCCAAATACTTGTACAGCAGCGTCTCATCCTCCACAAAACGCTCCACAGCCGCCACAGTGGTAAAAGTCTCCAGCATGCGCAGCGGTATGGCCTGCGCGCTATGTGGCAGCGACAATTGCAGCAGACACGCGTCCAGCAGTTTGCAAACGCGCAGCAGCCACACCGAGTCCGATGCTGAATGCTGCAACAGGCGAGCGGGATTACGCAGAATTTGCTGACAGATTTCAATCTAAAACAAAAGCATGTTACTCTATAGTTTGCAACTCTATATATATATAGCTACTTACCAATCTTTCGCTGTCCTTGGCCACGCGACTGCTGTAGAAGAAGCTAAGACGCCGCAGCAGAAAACACAAACTCTCATCCTCGGTTAGTCTGTCGCGATGGGCATGTAAATAGGCATCGAACGCTTCACGCTCAGCGCGTTTGCGCCGCTGTCTATATATGAATGAGCGTGCGTAGGATTGTAGGACAACAGCACCGTTAGCTTTCTGGCGCAGCTCGTTGCGTTTTTGGCGCTCCAATGCCGCTTTGCGTATCGTTGTCTCACGGTCGCAGCTTGTTGAGGCGCCGCCAAGGCTTTGCACTGGCCGCCGTACACGATATTCACCATCGAAGCCAAACATGACGCTGCAATTGTAGAGACACACCAGCTGCTGCTGTTGTTGTTGTTATTATACGTATGTTCACTCTCCAGCTGATTCCAACTCTCGCCACTACCAACTACGATTCAGCACATAATTTATGATTAATATACAATAAAAGAAACGTTGCTTTTATCACAGTGCAACAAGCAACGTACTGTTGCTTCAATTCTAATTTTTTGGAGCACTTTTCACTTTACTTTTGTTCAATTTTCTGACTGCGTAAAAAACTTCCTAAACAAATGATTTAATTGTGTTTTCTGCTTATGTTAATTAACATGCCTTATTTGCCACTGTTAATGCGCTGTTAATGCGCTCGCGTATCATCCACTACAATTGTGAGCACTTGACCATGCGCGTTGAGGATTTTCCAGCACTGCTGCCTAGGCGCGCTAAGCTTATTTAAAAAAAAATTACTACATTTAACATAAATGAATAAACTCTTGTTGCTATAGTATTTTTGTTTTGTTTGGTTTAAAAAAAAAAAACAGCTGTTTGGCTAACTAACAAACCTGTTTATTTTATGATTGTCGTGCGTCATTTTGTTTATTATTTTTATTACGTATGCCGCTGCAATGTTTGCTATTTTGATTTGCGAAAACAACACGTATTTATAGCTCCACCACCCACATTATATCAGCTGATCTGAAAAGTGTGTCTGATAAAGATATTAAGTTGTTTAACTGCAGTAGGCGTAAAAAAAATAAAATCAAAGTAAAAACAAACACATTTGAAAAAAAAATACAACTGCTAATGCAGTTGGTCATGTGTGTAATGCGGAAGCTTGTAATAATTAACGCCTATTACTTGTCATGTTTGCTTTCAGCGCCTATTTACGTGTATTTACTGTAGCTTAAAACCAAATGCTTATTTATCAAAAACGCCAGCCAACCTGTTGCTAATCAGACAGATGTCAATTTATTACGTACGTATTTTTAATACAGCTGTGTATGAGCATGAATCAAACATGAATGAGCTTTTTAAAGCTAAAGAAACTAATTTAAAAATTTGTTTGTGTTTCTACCTAGTTATTGTTGTTTTTACGTTTCAAATTGCAGCGCTCAGCTGATTTGGCGCCGCTGCGACGTTCGCTGCCGCAGTCGCTGCAATATTTTCATGCGGATGACGCAGTTGATGACGGCGCTCGATGAGACCCAGCAATGCAAGCGGCACATCCATTGTCTGATCATCGACGAGCACAATATCAAAGGTATTCATATACTTCTCCATGTTCGCCTCCACATGCTCGAAGAGAAAGCCAATTTTCAATATATGCGAAGAGGAGGGCACGCCATCGGCCATGCCGGCATCACCCAGCGAATCGCCCATGACTATGATGTGATCACGTGTATGCACCAGCTCGTAATATTCGTGGCCATCCAGCACAGTCTCGTTCTTGTTAAAAGTGTGTATCATGGGCATTTGGAAGCCGTCCAGCATGCCATTGCGATATTTAAGAAAATTCGAAACGACCTTGACATTTGTATGCATTATGTTCGCCTGGCGCAGCACCGAAACCACCGAGTTGCCCAGCCCCGCTGAGAACACCAGCACCGGTATTTGGAAACGCTGCAGCAGAAGAAAAAGCTCGTGCGTTCGGTCACGTAGCGCGTGTTTGAATTTGCCAGCCATTTGATCTATTTCGGACTCATCGAATGCAAATCCCGAGGCTAATGCACCGGACTTGGTCCACCACTCGACCATGTAGTTGACTTTCTCATCAATCGGCATGTGTGGATCTATTTCGATGGGGCGGTACTTGTGGTAGAGCTTATCGGTCTCCGCTTTAAAGTTGTCCGGCAGCGATTTACAGGCATTAAATATGCCAAAGCTTGAGGGCACTGCAGTGCCATCGTCGGTGCGCTGCTTGGTGATCGTATAATCAAAGTCGGAGACCACTTGCATGCGCTCCGGTCCGCCGTTAATTAGTTCGTTGATTTTATTTTCCACCACCGCTGGCTCTCTGATGCGGCAGTGGCTCTGATTCAAGGCGGGTATATCCTGCAGCCGCACATAGCCTGTGCGATCGTCCACACTTTGCTCATCATTGCAGCCCATGGCTCTCCAGAGGTTCCCCTAAATTTATTTTAAATTTTTGCCGACCGTTTCCGTTAGCGCAAGGCGAGCGCAATGGTTAAACTGAAAATATGAACAGTTTGATAATGAGAGAGCAGCATTTCGTTTATTTGCACATTGGTGTTTGTAAATATTTTGCACATGCTTTTTGTTGTTGATTGCTGTATCAACACAATTGCGCTCAGCTATGTATGTGTGTGTGTGTAACAGCGCTGCGTGGGTGATTTTAAGCAGTGAATTCTAGGGTTACCAACTTGCCAATAATTATTTATTGCATTGATTAATGCTAACGATTATGATATAAGCCTAAACTAACTCAGTAAACAAGATATGCATACATTTTAATTGTTGCTTATCAACTTTCAAACTAATGCTTTAGTGTTTACATTTAAATTAAGCAGCAGCTTTAGTACGCGGTGCAAAGTCTGTTGGCGCGAACTTTGGTGCTTTGAGTCAATTGTATACAATAAATTTTTGTATTGCTATTTAACAAATTTAAAAACTACTGCTTTGTACTTTTATATATTTAATAACAATCACTGTTACACTTATTTACGCATCACTAACGCAAGCATTTTAGTTATGTATTTAACAACGCCGCAAATTTATGTACATAGCAGCTACTTGTCCTTGAAACGCTGTTGCCAATATATTTATTGCTATTGGCACGTTGTTTTTCTTTTTGTTAGTTGCAGCTGTCAGCAGACAGACTTATCAGTTGCTTTATCAAAGTTTCTTTTATGCACGCAGCTTTGTTATGATTAAAAACAAATAGGTTTAATAATCTCACGCTTTTTACCTTAGCGTCAAACACAAACACAATGTGCGGCCCGTTTCAACTTATGCGAACAGCTGTTCAGCACAATGGAAACGAAACGCGTGCAAGCGAAACAACATGGAATTTAAAACGCTGGCAATTAATCTTTTTTGAATTTGGTTTATTTGTGCGCCGCTTTTTCTTTGTACGCATTTAGAATAGAAAAGAAAAAGTTTAATACATTTGATGTTTACAACATTAATATTGAAATTATTGTTTAGGGTGGCTGCTGCTCACTATAACTAACTTAGGCTACATATTTAATATGTATATGGATATTCTGCTTAATTATAATACAACTGCTGCGCGGGTATAAATGATTAACTGAGTTGTGCATTGAGAGTTGTTTAATCTTCGATTAGTATGGCTGCATTTTCTTGTGTTTTTGTGGCAGTTGCTACTGCTGTTGCTGCTGCTTCTGGAACAACTTTGTTTGTTACAGGCAAAAATTTCCAATCTCCCGGCAAATAAGTGGCAAATGCAGATATGCGCGCCAAGTAACTGTAAATAAAGAGAGGCTTAAGTAAAGTTTAGGCAGCGAGAAGAGAAAGCAAAGCGCACTTACCGATTAAGATAGGAGCCAGCAGACGCTGGTGAATTGAATGCAAGTACACCTTGTCCATCATCTGGCATTTTAATCATAAATCTATTGCCCATCTCCTTGACGCGATAGCGTGGCAAATTTTTAGCCACCAGAAAACCGTATTTCGCTTTCGACTGCGTTACTGTTGGGGCCTGCGCTGCTATTGACGGCTCCTTATCGCTGCCGCATGGTTTAGGCTGCAGTAACTGCGACTGCGGCTTAACATAGATGTGTGCTATAGTCGGTTTCGCTGACTGCGTCTGCGGCTTAACATTGTTGCTTGCTTTAGACGCTTGCGCTGGCTGCGACTGCGGCTTAACATTGTCGCTTGATTTAGACGGCTGCGCTGCCTGCGACTCCGGCGTAACATAGTCGCCTGCTTTAGGCGTTTGCGTTGACTGCGACGCAACATTGTTGCTTGATTTAGGCTGTTGCGCTGCTGACTCCGATTGCGACTTAACATTGCTGCTCGCTTTAGGCGGTGACTGCGACTGCGGCGTAACATCGTTGCTAGCTTTAGGCGGCGACTCCGACTGCGCTTTATTATTGTTGCTTGCTTTAGGCGGTGACTGCGCGTCCTGCTTAGCATTGTTGCTTTTCTTAAGCAGTTGCTCCAACTGCGAATTCTGCGTGTCACAGATGATTATTTTGGGTACTGGCGGCGGCGATTTGGAGCGCTGCGGTGAATGCGAATTCTTGCCCCTGTGGCTTGCCCTGATCGCCGGTAGCTTTGGCGGGGAGGTCACCTGGGGGGTGACCATGTTGGGTGGCTTAGGCAGCAGCTTTGGCAATATCTTAAGCGACTTGTAAATCTTTGCTGGCTTTGGCGGTGGCGGTGGCAGCGCATCGCGCGCTATCTTTGCAGCTTCAGCTGCTACTGCTGCTGCGACTGCGGGCGATATTGTTTTTGGTATTTTTGATGCTTTTGCTTTTTTGTCTGCGTCTGAGTTTTTGCGCTTTAGCGGTTTTTTAGACTCGGCCACAACTGGCGCAGCTGCAGCTGCAGCTACTGGCTTTGTTGGCTCTTTGGCTTTGACAACAGTTATGGTTAAATTCTGCTTGGGATTGGCATTGTTGCTGCTCAGCAGCTGCTGCAGCGACTCGTTGATTTTCAATGTAGGCGTTGCGTCTTTCTTAGGAGGCAGCGTAATTAGCGTAACAGTGGTCTCTGGCATTTCTGCTGCTGCCGTTGCCGCTGCCGACGTTGTCGCTGGCGGTGACTGCTGCAGCACTTTGATGTTCTGCAGCACTGTTGCTGTCGACGTTGTCGCTGTTCTTGGCGGTGACTGCAGCACTTTGATGTTCTGCAGCACTGCTGCGGCCGATGTTGTTGCTGGCGTTGACTGCAGCACTTGGCAGTTGTGCAGCACTGCTGCTGTCGACGTTATCGCTGGCGTTGACTGCAGCACTTTGCTGTTGTGCAGCGCTGCGTCTGCAATAACGGCAGGAACTTTTGAAATTAACGGCACAAAGCCGCCGGCTAATTTGATTTTCGATGGCGATTGTATGGTGAAATTAATGCGCTCAGGTGATGGCTTTGGCATTAGCTTTGGTATTGAGGGTGGCGGTGGTGGTGGTGGTGGTGATGGTGGCGACGGCGACGGCGGCGCTTGATGATCCTCTTCTTCCGTGTCATCCTCTATAATAACGCAGTCGTCTTCATCCTCTGCTACTGCAGCTGCTGCCGCCGTTGCCGCAGGCAATTGCACAAGACTTGCGCTGACGCCCAAGTCCAGCTCAAAGTGCAGCTGCTTGCTGATCTGCAGCACCCAAAAGGCCATGGTGCGCTGCTGGCGCTGCACCGGAATATTATGCGCATTCTGATAAACCTCACGCAGCATCATTTTGCCATCGACGCTCTGCAGCAGCACAAGCACTGGCGGCGCCATGTCCAGCGGCACCGGACCAAAGTAGATCTTGCGCCGCGAGGAGGGCGTAACAAAAGCATCGTAGGGAGCATCCTTGAAGAACTGCAGCTTGACCACCTTGTTGCGTCCCACGGCCTCACGCATGACATTGTGTATGCGATCCAGCGAGATCATGTCACGAAAGGCGGGCACAAAGACGTGCGAGAAGTCATCGAAGAGATTCAGCACAAGCCAGCGATGATCCTCGTCATGCAGCTCCGGTATTTGCAGTTCGCTGACATCCGCTTGGTTCACCTTGCGCACTTCAATGTTGCTGCGTATGTTCATCACCGAGTCCTTGGGCGCAATAGTGGGCGTAACAATGGGCGTGACAATGGGCGGCGCTATAATTACCGGCGGCTTGACCATGGGCAGACTAACAATGGAGAATGGAATTGCTGGTATGGATGACAGCGTAGGTGGCTGCACCGGCACCGGCGGCAGTGGCTGTGGCTGTGGAGCTGGCTGCTGAGGCGGAGCTGGCAGCTGTGGTGGCCTGTCGCGTATGCGTTGCTTCACCATCAAAGTGCAGAGCACGTTAATCTTCTTGGTCAGTATTGGGTGCGTTTCTGGCGTGGGCTTGGTGCACGAGTTGCCCTCCATGTAGCGCAAAAAGCCTCTGACAATCCAGTACTGCTGTCGTCCCTGCATGACCACCGCCAAGCGATCCGTGTTCTCATTGCGCCTGCTGCGCACCAACATGCGCGCCATGAGCGGCAGCTTGCTGAGATTTGTGGCAAAGCGCGTATTGGACACAGCCACGGCGCCCACAACTGGAGGCATAACATTGTTGATGGTGGCTGCCATCAGGCTGGAGCCATCGGACAGCTGCACATCCCAAATAAAAACATACTCGGACTCAAAGGCGGCCAAAAAGTTGGTCCACTTGATAATGCAGAGAATTTCCTCATTGGGTGCTGGAATAATTTTGCTCTCGCGCTGCAGCGCCAAATCGATGTCTTGCATCTTCTTGGACACCAGCGTGTTCATGTTGCGTATGACTTCGTTGTAGCTGCTGCGGAAGAAGCTGGCGTCCATGGATTGCCAATCCTCGTCGCTGGGCGTGCTGCTGGGTGTGGATATGGCGCAGGCGGGTGCTTCAGTTGGCTCCGCCAGCGAGTAGCAGGCTGAGATTTTGGGCACTTGTATGTCCAGCCTTGGACGCTTGGCTGCGGAGTCGGTTGTGGGTTCAGCTGAGCGTGCGCGTGCGTTTGAGGCGGAGGCTGCGGGCGCTGCGCTGCTGCTGCTGC
Source organism: Drosophila busckii (assembly GCF_011750605.1). Lineage (NCBI taxonomy): Eukaryota > Metazoa > Arthropoda > Insecta > Diptera > Drosophilidae > Drosophila > Drosophila busckii. The sequence continues at coordinate 7,353,309 of NC_046605.1, forward strand.
AAGGATCGTCACCCTCATCGCTATCATCACGCACCAGTATAACAGTTGGCTCTGGCGGCTCTTTGGGCTGCTCAGGCTGTTGCTGCTGCTGCCTTTGCTGCTCCTCGCTTTGTCGCTGCCGCTCCAGCTCCAGGCGATAGTAGCGCACTGCGCCGGCTATGCGTCGCTCCAGCAGCTCCAGCGTTTGTGGCGTCTCTGCGCGTTCCACTTGCTGACGCATTCTGGTCGAACGCTTGCGATTGAGACGCAGATAACAATTCTTGGGCACGCTTATAACACGACGACATTGATAAGGACGCGAGCGATAGTAACTAAAGATTATATCCAGCTCTGGTGGACGCTCAAAACGCGGCACGCATTCCGGCAAAGCTTCTTCTGCTGCTTTCACCGCTGGCTGCTTTGGCGGCTTCACTGGCTTTGCAAATGGCTTGCCTTCGGGCTTGGGCGCTATTGTCCTGGGCGCGCTTTTGCTGCTTGGTGGCTCCGCCTCATTTATGACAGCTGGCTCTGCTGGCGGCGCTGCTTCTTTGATAACAGTCGGTCTTGGTGTTGTTGCCTTGGCTGGCGGCTCTGCATCCTTTTTAACCGCCGCTTTTGCTTTCGACTGCTTCTTTGGCACTGGCTCCACCTCTGGCGCCTCAAAGCTGTAGTGAGCGCGTGTGGCCAATTGCGGCACATAGCTGGGCATAGGCAGCTCCGCTTGCTCCTTCTCTATAATCACCGGTCTGCCCTCGCTGGACAAGCCACCGCAGAAACATTTATACAATTGATGCGTCATACAAAACGTAGCCAAGTTGGCCACATCGGGCAAACGTCGCAGCGCCACCTGGCAATGCTTCAATTTCATAATATCCGCGTTTTTAACGCTGCAGTGCTCCTTCAGTACAACTTGCTGCTGCTGCTGTTGCTCCTGGTTGTCCTGGTTGCTGCTCTGTGGACTACCCTTCTTTGCCAATTTAGCTGTACGCGTTCGATTTGCCTCGTCATCATCGATAGAGTCATCGAAGTCCTCATAGCGCTTGGGCGCTTTGGTGCAGCGTCGCTTCTTGTCGCTCTGCGTTTCATTGATCAGCAGCGTTTCGTTGTCCGTCAGCACCAGCGTTGAGGTGAAGTCCTTTTCCATTTTGGCCAAACGTGCAGTGGCCTGGCGACGTAGATTGAAAGCATCCTCGTTAGACAGGCCGCGACCCTGTAGAGTGAAAAGTATAAATTAGATAGGAATTGAAAGAAAATAACAAATTGCAAATTAATAAATAATAAATTTGCTGCTTATAACGCACATCAACTTTAAGTGCAGATTTTATGGTAACTAAATCAAGTTCTAATAAACCAAATGGTTTAACAACTGTTGAAATCTTTGCTTATATATTGCTTAGTAGCATAAACAAACTAAAATATTACTTAAAACAATTCAAAGCTAATTTTTTAAATAGTTCAAACCTCATTCTTCAAAAGGTTTATATAATTTTCTGTTTGTTTTAGCACTTTAGCAAAAATTAAACTAAAAGAAGTTTTAATATCAGTTCGGTTCACACTGAAATTGTTAACAATTTGTAAACCGAAAGAATATTTTAGAAAATTCTCTATACATTTGTTGTGAGCTAATTAACATTTTGGAATATGCTGACTTCAATTGAAGGTATGTAAAATATTTAAATGCGTCAACTGCATGATTAAAGAGAATACACAACTATAATATTTAAAAAGGTGTAAACTACTGAGCGCTGCTTAAAGAAATATGTGCACTTTACAAAATGTTACTACTCCAAATTCATTGTTTTCTTTAGTTGCCTAAATACAAAGCCTAAGACTTTTATATGTAGCTCTAATTACATCTGTTTCCACACGCACGACGCGCGTCAGATCCGCGCGACTGCAGCGACACTTCAAAACGCATTTGGCGTGTCCACAATGTTCACGTGTCGGACGCGGAGCGGCGAGACTTTCACAGATGCAGCCCAGCTGGCAAAAGTCCTTAAGGCAGGGCTTGTTGGCTGCAAGGGAAAGCGTGAGAATCAACTATTTAATTAAGTATTGGCTACTCACCATCCTTGGCCAGCGCAGCGGCATCTATAATTGTAGCATTGAGACGCTTCAGCTCCTTGGCCAGACGCATTTGTCGATTGGGACGTTTGTTGGCTGGCGGCTGCTTCAGCCAGCGCTTCTTTGGCGGCTCAAAGATGTGCTCATCTCGCAGAGTAGCAAGCTCCGCTGCAGCTGCAGCATCTTCGCTAATGAAAGCATTTTCGCTGCAGCTAATGGCAACAGTGTTAATCATTTCCCCCAGCATATCCGCACATTGCAGCGCCAGCTCATCCGGCTGCTCAGGCAGCTGTGAGCGAAACTCAAACTGCTGCAGCTGCTTCAAAGGTTTGCCGGACTTGAAGCAGTCATCCAAAGCCTCCGAGCGATCGACTACGCGTCGCACTAGAATGTGATTGCGATCGTTCAGATAAGGTATAACAAAAGTAAAGCTCTTGCGACGTCCGCAGGGATTTTGTGTCATAAGCGTTGCAGTGGCAAACTCTGCCCACTCGCGTGTGATGTCATGATGCGGCAGTATGTGCTGCAAGTAACGCTTGGCAATTTCATCCAGTGGACGTCCCAGCTGCGGCTGCACATCCAGCTGCACAATGGGCATGCTGACGACCGCCATGCTGCCGCCGGCGAGCAGCAATGCGGCTGTATCATCATCCAACGGGCGTTGATATGGCTTTTGCGACAGCGGGCAGGGACGAAACACAGCGGGCAGCGGCGCTTCATTCAACTTGCGCTGCTTCTGCTTGGACAAACTGGGCAGCACATGCAGCTGCGACTGTATTTGCGCATCCAGGCAGTGGCTGCCACAGCGCGTCGCCAGCTCGGACGGACTTATGCGACTGCTATAGGGTTGCTTCTCACGCTGCACATTGTTGCCTTGACTGCCTGGCAGTCGCACCATCTCCCCATCAATGCGCATCACTTGGTAGTAGTATCTATCGCGCTCGGTGGACACATAGCTGGCGGCTTGCCAGCCCTGGCGTGTAAAGGGCATGGCTGTTTGCAAGGATTGCAGCTGCTGCATTGCATGCAACTTTACCTTGCGCTGCTGCTGCTTGCGCTGCAGCTCTCTGTAGATGTTTGCCTCATTATTGATAATTCCCATTTTCTGGCTCTTGCAGCGCTGCAGATAGAGACGACGCTCGCCCACAGTGCGCAGGCGCTGCAGACTATCGGGCACTGCCGGCATATCCATATGCGGTGGCACGCTGTGTGTGGTCACGCGTCCATCTTGGTACATCGGCTCCAGCAGACGCTCCTCGTTGTCCTCCAGATTGTTTTGCTTCATGTACGTATCGAGTGCATCGCTTACAAAAGCTGAATTGCCTGCTTGGGTCTGGCAACGCTGCGGCACCAGCGGAGTGAGCAGCATGCCCGGCTGATGTGCGCTGTCATCGAAGCCCAAATCCTCTTCGACAGCTTCGTCGGGCGTTGGCACAACTGCAACTGTTTTTGTCTTTGCCTGTGTGTTCGACTCTGTTGTTGCCTTCGGCTGTGAAAAGTTTGACTCTTTGGCAAAGTTCTTGACGCGCACTTTGCTCATTAGCATGTCCAGAAAATTGCTGCCACCTACAGCGGGTTTTTCAGCTGGCTGCTCAGCTGGCTTCTCAGCTGGCTGCTCAGCTGGCTTTTCAGCTGGCTTCTCAGCTTCCTTTGCTACCAGCTGCTCCTCCGCCACATCCTTAACTGTAGTCACAACCTCACTTGCTACATTCACTTCTGTCTGCTCTTCAGCCTCCAATGTATCTGCTTGCTGCTCTTCAGCGGCTGCCACTTGCGCTGCCTGCTGCTCTTCAGTCTCTGCCTGCAATTCCACTTGCTCTGCCTGCTGCTCTACTTCCACCTCCATTTGCTCTGGCTCCACTTGTTTGATCTCCACATTTTTATTAGCATCCTCAATGAGCGCCAAGCCACGATTGCTGTTTTTTAGCAGCTCCAGCTGTTGCTTCATCTGCTTGGACAACTCCTCGCCATACAGCTCCGTCTCCTCGTGCTCCGTTACATGTCCCATGCGTTTATAATACTGTACCAGGTTACTCGACCATGCCTTAAAGTTCGCCTTGCGTCGCTTGATCATGGGCTTCAGTCGCGGATCGAAGAGCAGCAAACGTGAGCGTCTCATAAGCAGCACGCGATTGCGCTTACGCCAGGCATATTGCCGGATTACGCAGCGTGGTTTGAGCGCATAGAGTATAAACCGTTTAACGTTTCCCCAATTCGCATGTAGAAATTCACGTGAAACGGGATATTTGCGCTTAAGCTTGTAGTACGAGATCAACTGTTTGCCTCTCAGTATAATGGGCGGCAGTTCAAGTGTCATGCTGCAAATAAGAAATGCATAATTAGCACATAATTGAAAAAACATTGTTATCTTTCCATTTCTTTTAAACTACACTTAAGTTAAGCAGCTTAAGTGACAGAAACAAAACACATGTGTCGAACTTCCTTTTTGAGGTTAGTTTACTCTAAGCTAAAATTATAATGCACGGTCACATTGATTTTAAAATAGGTGTGTAAGGAGCACAGGCATTTTAAGGTTAGGTTACTCTAAGCTACAAGTATCACATACGGTCACACTGAATATTAAATAGTGGATGATTTGCTGCCTAAAGCCACTTTTTTCTTTATAACTTGTTTGAACATCCTTGAAAACACTACCCTAAACTATTTCTGTAACTTATTTACTAGCCCGTAGCTCAAATAAATGTTATTTTAAGCTATTTAAGCTACAACACGTGCTTGAGAAAAGAAAAGTGCTGCCTAGTCAGCAACAGCTTGTTACAATGTAAAATGGCAGCACTAGCACTAACATAATGTGCATACTTACATACATGTGTACACACACAAATGCAACAGTAAATGTTTGGCAGGCAAAACAGCTGACAGTTTTAATTCAGTGGAGGATAATCATGCTCTAATACAAATCAATCTATCGCATACAATTTATCGACACAATGACATTTACAATAACACACACACACAAACAAATAATTAAACACTTACGCACGTTTTTAAGAGCAGCTCGTTTCACACAAAACAAAGCGGTAAACGCCAAAGAGAAACCAGCGATTTGCTTAAAAGCGTCTTAGAACAACACAACTTAACACACACACACACATTTACATACATCTACACGCACAGCGCAGGCAGCGCAACAGAACTAAAACATTTCGCGTTTTTGTTGTGGCTAACAAATTTTTGTTTACAACAAGCAATTGCAGCTGTCCGTATACATTTTGCGCATGTGCACATTTAAATAAATAACAAAATAGCACACTTAACAATTTATCTGTTTAATTAAACAAGGAAACACGCGTGCTCAAAACATTTGCGTATTTTGCGATCACAAACAGCGCTGCTTGCCGACTGTTAGAGAAGTGCGGCTGTATGTGTGTGAGCGACTCGCTTTCCAAGCGTTCCCATGAAATGCAATGGGAATGGTACTACGACTCACCGCCACACTCTTATGTCATGTGTTCGTGTTTTCATGTATGTACATATGTATGTATGTATGAAAGTGCGCAAATATGCATGAATATTAATTTAATAATAAATTAGATGTACAATATAAATTATTAAGCATTTCATCTCTACATTGCTAGTTACATAAGCAATTAAAAGTTGATTTAAGCCGCTTAAAGTGAAAGCCGCGCCTACGAAAATCCTACTTTTCTGTTCTTGAAAATTCTGAAACCATGCTTTGCTAAGTATATCCTTTTTTAGCCAAACATATCACTAATTAAACGTACCTTTCACTGTTCAATATGTTTATACTTTTTTTATATTAATATCGCGTAATTCTTCAACCAACTGCACAAGAGAAAACTATATTCCGAAATATCATCTCACGTAATAAATCGATAACCTCAAAAACACAAAAATGCAACATGGCGTCCAAGCAACAGATACATACACGCGCTGATCGAAAGCACCGCAATGCACGCGCATCCATGTATACACACTCACGCATACCAATACACCCCCAGGTGTTGCATTTTTTTCCTCCTCTAGGGTCCTGTTTGCAAAGACTCGTTAATTCTATCACAGTACTCACCTGCATTGAATATTTTGTTATTGTGGTACAGTCTTTGTAAATTTCACTATAATTAGCGATTACTTTTGTATTTTTTTTTGCTAATTTTATTGTAGTTAACGCAATTTAGCTCGCTCTCTGCTGACGTCGAAAAAAGCGTTGAATACACACACACACACATCCAAAAGTTAACACATCGCTATAGATACATGCATATACATATTTGTATCGGCGGCTGCTTGATAAATATTCAAGATGGAGACCGATAACAGCGCGCGTTCTTGAAGCAGCGTGGAATGAAACAATTAGGGTTGTAGAGCAAAACACTTTAAATGATTTTGCTAATTGTCAGCATTCAATTTACAATTACGAATGTGTTATTAAGGGATATCATTTAAAAATATAGCTTGAAACTGCAAACAACCTGCCAAACTTGTCTGCACGTTTGAATTAGGCGCCATTTATCAATTTGAAAGCGTGGTGGGAAGACACGTGCGTGTTGCAGTTTTATTGCGATAATTTATCGAAATTCCTGACTACCCTGGGACGTGGGACGAAGGGAAATTCAACATCACTTTCAGACGATGTACTGGGATGATATTTTTAAGGTTATGAAAATTACTACATTGAAAGTCATGTTTAGTTTAAATCGTTTTATTTATTTGTATACACATATAGAAGTATAAATAGAATAATATAGCAGCGTTCGTTGATCTTAAGGGATTATCGTCTACTTGTTGATTTCTCGGTTGTACTGTACCGATTGTCTTACCTGTACATAAGCTAAAATGAAAAACATTAATTAGTTAACGCATGTCAATGCAATGGCTGATGTTTTTAAGCAATAGAAATATTTCAGCAGGACCTATTTTTGAGGATTGAGTTGTTGCGGATTTTGTGAATCATACCACAATCAGATTTCCTTTCTCATCATTTACTATTTCTTAAAGTTATGTTGTCTTTACTGCTTACCGTTTTTTATTTATTTATTCCGAAAAATTCACTCTGCTGGCAATCACAGCTAAACTGAAATAAAGACAGTTACTTTAGTTAAAGCAAGTTTAGATAAAAATAGTCATTATTGATAAATAATAAATATTTCAGCAGGACCTATTTTTGAGGATATAGTTGTTGCGGATTTTGTGAATCATGCCACAGTTCAGCGATCCTTTCTCATCATGTTAAATAGATTGAGCAATTATGTTTATTCATATATCTTACCTTTAAGAATGAAGTGTATTCAATCAATCAATTCTTGAAAAGACAACTGTAATTTAAAAAGAAATATATATAAGTCTAGGTAAATAAGCAAAGGAAACAATTTGTTGCTAATAAAAGCATTTCAGTAAGACCAATCTCGCATTCAACATGAGAAGTTTCACTTAATTTTCAGATAGGGGCGAAAGTTAAGGCTCATCAGGTAGAATACTTTATAGTTAAATGGGAAATTCTCTGCAGCTCGTACCTTTTAGTTAATCCAAAATCCAAGCTGGCATAGCGAATTCAGAGCAAACTTTCTAACTTACTATCTGAAATAGAATAATAAAATTATTAATTACTTAAGTGTCAATAGTATTTAAAATATTTTTTAAACATTTTTGTATTTCAGTAAGACCAATCTCGCATTCAACATGAGAAGTTTCACTTAATTTTCAGATAGGGGCGAAAGTTAAAGCTCATCAGGTAAAATACTCAAAAGTTACATGGAAAAATTTATAAAATGCTTACCTTTTAATTCATACAGACGGAAAGCGGTTTCAGATCAAAAGTTAAACGACAAACTGAAATAGAATTAAAAATATGATTACTTAGGTGAATGGAAATTGTTATTTTTATATTAATAACTTGTCACGGTCTATATTTTTACAGCCTTAGAGTATTTCAATTTAATTAGTTGTTTTTTCAGGATAACACATAATTAATCCAACTGCACGTTTTCAGCTTCAATATCCATAATCTGCACATTGCTTTAATAAGCATTAAGAGTGGTGCATGGAAAATATCATCATTTCATTAAACAAACTTAAAATTAAAAGCTAAAGAAATTTTTACACACCTTATGAAAATTGATTATTTACTGGAGTATTTTTTTTTGGTAACATCAAAGTAAATGCTGAAAGACAAAATTTCATTGATTAGTAAAGGAAAAGTTTTCAAATTTTAAAATTAACTTCAGTTGAATTTATTATCAGTAAGACCAATCTCGCATTCAACATGAGAAGTTTCACTTAATTTTCAGATAGGGGCGAAAGTTAAAGCTCATCAGGTAAAATACTCAAAAGTTACATGGAAATATTTATAAAATGCTTACCTTTTAATTCATACAGACGGAAAGCGGTTTCAGATGAAAGGTTAAACGACAAACTGAAATAGAATTCAAAATATGATTACTTAGGTGAATGGAAATTATTATTTTTATATTAATAACTTGTCACGGTGTATATATTCAAATTTACTGTCTTGTATTTTTACAGCCTACAAGTATTTTAATTTAATTGGTTGATTTTTCAGGATGACACAATTAATATAATTAATCAGCTTCAATATCCATAATCTGCACATTGCTTTTATAAGCATTAAGAGTGGTGCATGGAAAATATCATCATTTCATTAAGCAAAATTAAAATTAAAAGCTAAAGAAATTTTTACACACCTTATTCAAATGAATTTTTTGAAGTATTATTTTTTGGGAACATCAAAGTAAATGCTGAAAAACAAAATTTCATTGATTAGTAAAGACAAAGTTTTAAAATTCTAAAGTTAACTTCAGTTGAATTTGTTATCAGTAAGACCAATCTCGCATTCAACATGAGAAGTTTCACTTAGTTTTCAGCTAGGGGCGAAAGTTTGTACTCATCATAAAACCGAAAGCTGTGTTTTAAGTTTTTACTATTATATTTACCTTTTAGTCTTCCGAACGCAGATCATTCAGTTAAGCACAGTGTCAGCTATAAATTAAAATAATAGAATTAATATAAAGTTCAAAGTCAATAAAAAAATACATTAAAATTTGCCAACTGTCTTTGTCAGTAAGACCAATCTCGCATTCAACATGAGAAGTTTCACTTAGTTTTCAGCTAGGGGCGAAAGTTATTGCTCATCAGCAGACAGTGGGCAAGATTTTAAAGTTATTAATGTAATTATTAAACTCACCTTTAAGCAGAAGTCGTGGCGCTAGCTAAGCTAAAAAATGTCTAGAGTATTCAAAACTAATTGTTTGATTAAAAATTATACAAATTTATTGCGTGCGAACTGTTACTTAGTAAATGCATTAAAATTTGCATTTGTACTGTTGTTACTTTAACCGCTGCCTACACAACTTTTGTAAACTTAAAAAACTAGGAAAATGCGCCGAAATGCGTTAGTAAGAGTTACTAAGCCTAAAAGTTCTAACATTATTAAAATAATGGTAAGGTGGGTTAATCTATTCCTCCTCTCTATCTCTATCTTTGTCCTTCTTCTTCTTTTTCTTCTTTTCCTTTTCTACGGGCGCTTCTTCAACAGCCTCGGGTGCTTCTTCATCACCCTTATGTTTCTTCTTCTTCTTTTTCTTTTCTGTTGTGTCTGGAGCGGGCGCCGCTACAGCAGCTTCCTCCTCGCTTGAAGTGCTTAGTTTACGCTGTAATTTAAATTAAATTTAATAACAATTTATTAGCAATTAGATTTATAAAGTTACCTTGGAGGGATCAGCTCCATTTGAGGGTGTCTGTGGCGCAACAGCTGCCGCTGGTTTTTTGGCATTGTAATCTACAAAACCGGTAAGCCATTCCTTGGGCGTATTTTCATTGGGTCTGCCAAATTTATCCAGCTTGCCAGAAGCAATGAGTGCCTTCTTGGCCGAAGCTTTAGGACCCAAGCCCCATTTACGTGGGTACGTGTCACGTTCCATAATAACACGCTTAATCTTGGCAACAACACCATGATCGCAAGACGACATGGTGGCAGTGGTCATCATGGCAATGGCCAAGCAAATAGCTTCACCTTTTGTTGTGCAAATGACAATCTCCTGTTCAAGCTCAATGCCATCTTCATAGCGCAGCACACCAGGCAACATAATCTTGGCACCATAGCAAACAGCGTTTACCTAAAATACAACAGCAAAATAATAAATTAGTAAATGCATTTTATAAATTAATAGTAGTATTTAAGTTAGATAGTTTTGTCGTCTGAAAATAACTTTGTTGAATGCCATAGAGAGGCTCCCAACATACACACATCAGCAGCGGTTTATGTTCCCAGTCATAGTCACAAACGTTGCTGGTTAAATTACAATCGCTTGCCGGCTTAATATCTTGGGGTACTTATTGAACTTTTAAAACTTATTGTTCAACTCACCGAACTGTCCTTCATAATAATGCGTTTGTGATTTATGAGCAGACCCTCCAAGGGCTTGATAACACGACGCAGCATAGACTCGTCCTTGTGATTTTCATACAGCCACATGGCATCGAGTACGTCATGCATAGTAACCATGCCATCCCGTTCGGATTGAATGCCAGAGCGTACACGACGCAGTTCCAACATTTGGCCACCAACGCCAAGCACTAAGCCCAAGTGGACGCACATGGTACGTATATAGGAACCAGCCTCGCAGCTAACCCAAAAAACACCTGAGCACGTGAATAAAGCACACACACAAGGGCACAAAACAAAGAGTGTTAACAATTAACTGTGCATTTGCCTGAGAGCAAAGACTAAATTTTTGCTGTTTGTTGTAAATAAAACTGTTGGCTATGTGCGTCCTCTGCCATAAGACAAGCAGCGACAGCACTATGCCCAGTCAATAATTGAGATAACTTACCCATATTACGCTGCTCATCGTAGTCCAACAGTTTGCTGTCATAGACTGTACGCACACGCAGCTGACGCTTTACGGCGGAAATGAGCGGTGGGCGCTGGAACAGTGCACCACGCAATTTTTCCAAACCTTGACGCACCTTGGCCACAGATTCGACGGCACCGTGCAGCTTGAAAATGGCCACATACTCCTTGCCAGCGCTTTGCTGTGACTTGACTAGACGCGTAGCACGATCAATGCAAACAATCAAGCAACCTTTAATAGACAAAAAGCAAACACGTGTTAAAGAAAATTTTTTTTAGGTTAGGTCGCAGAAGAGACACTCTTCTACGATTGTTCACAGTCACTGTTATGTTAAATCACTGTCACTGTCTGGCGCAACTCTATATCACACACACATACACAAGCGCTCTCACAGACTTACACACACACACACACACAAAATAAACATGTGCTTTTGCTGGTGGCCTACCTGTAACTTTGGGATCCAATGTACCAGAGTGTCCGGTCTTTTCCACTTTCAATATTTTCTTAATCCATGCTACAACTTCGTGGGAGCTAGGATTCGATGGCTTGTCCAGATTAATAAAGCCAGTCTTAATGTACTCCTTGATGTCGCGATTCAATGGCGACGAGCCATGTGCCAGTGGTGTATAATGATTGGACCGAATGTTTAGCTTATCAAAGTTCTTGAGCAGCAGTGGCCACTGTGAGGTATCTAGCTCTGCGATTTTGGAAGATGGCTGTATTTGAAACTGATGCTGCTTTTGCAACGTGCCCAAATCATCAGCATCCATTGGCTCCTCCTTGATCTTCTTCTTTTTCTTTCGTCCTTCTGCAAATATTCATTGCGCATGTCATTTGGCGCACTTTGTTTTTTTCTCTATTTATTTAACTTACCAACGTCAGTCATTTTTTTTATTTTAATTCAAGTAAGTGTGATAAGACGTTAGCACGCGGCGCGAGTACGAATCAAATGGACGAGACAAAAACACGTGTTGAAGTCAAATAGTGTGACCCAAACGCAACAGGGTGACCGTACAAATTAGCACATATTATCCAGCATATAATACAATAGCATGCGAGCAAGCGAGATGACAATAAAATATTGCGTGAGGTCCGAATGCCAGAGCTGCTCAAGCAATGTGACCTAAGCGTCAAAGAAAAGTAAGGCCAAAAGTTATCGACGAGTAAAGTTAGTAACTTATTTATTTACGTTTGATCATATGGAGCACTCGGTTGCAAGTGAAACCTGTGAAGCTGCTGCTAAACCATGTGCAGCATTAAAGCCCACAAATAATACAGCAATAAAATGCTTAAAGTGTGACAAGGTTTATATATTTCCCGCTGACAAAGATGATTGCCTGGCGCATTTATATTTGGAGCATCGCTTGGTCATAGCCGATGTGGAGGACATAGCGTTGATAGAGCCATATCTGCAGCATTGGGAGAAGGAATTCCAAACGCATGAGTTTGAGCAATATTGCACTACTATGTTCTTGGATCAACTGCCCGATGGTACCTACTCGAAGAATGAAAAATATTTCCTGCTCTGTGATATATTGCCGCAGGATTATGAGCTGCGCCAGCGACTGCAGCAGCAGCGCCTCTCTAATGCACTGCTGCGTCATCAATTCGAGCTTACAGATCGAGATTTCAGCAAGGAATGTTTGTTTTGCAGAACTGTTATAAAAGGACTACGAGCGGACTACTTGGATCATTTATTTGACAAACATTTTCTGCTTGTGGGCAAGGCTGAAAAGTTGGTCTATGTAGATGAGCTACTGGAGGTGCTTGAGGAGAATTTAAACAAATTAATGTGCTTGTATTGCGAAAAGATATTCAAGGTGAGTAAATGAAACAATAGCGCGCGACAATTCAATGTAAATGTGTTTGCTTTGCAGGATCGTCCAACGCTTAAGGAGCACATGCGCAAAAAGGGCCATAAACGCATCAATCCCAATCGTCGTGAGTACGACAAATTCTTTCTTATCAACTACAATCGCAACAATGCAGCGCCCACACCTCGCAAGCAACAAAAGCAGCCGCGGCAGCAACGCAATCCCTCCCACACGGATACCAGCGTGGATTTTGACAAACATTTTGCACGGCAGGATTCAGATCATGATTCCGACTGGTCTGATTGGGCAGGCGAAGGCGAACCGGTGGTTATCAAGTGTCTATTTTGCGCTGAGGAGCAAACGGAATTTGTCAAAGTCAAGCAGCATATGCTGGAGTCACATATGCTGGACTTTGATGAAGCGACAAGCGCTTTGAATTTCTACCAGAAGATAAAGGTGGTTAACTATGCGCGACGACAGCTGTGTCTACTACGCTGCATTTGCTGTGATCTGCAATTCGACGAGTTTGAATTGCTGGCGGAGCACATGGCACAGGAGGCGCATTGTCGTTTGGGCGAACGAGCTAGCTGGGATAAGCCAGAGTTCTTCTTTCCCTACATGGAAAACGATGGCATGCTGTGTGTGCTGGATGATAGCGCAGGCGATGAGCAGGATCCAGATGTGGTGCGCATTATATCAGAGGATAATATAGCACAGATAAACAAAGATGCAGAGCGGCTATCGTTGGAGAATTTTAAATTGTAAATAAAACAGAATTTCATACAGTAACATTTTAAGAGTGACCATACTTTGCCAAATTTATGTGTGTACTTTTGCTCGATAGCAGTTAATCGATATACAATTGCATATCGCTACTGCACTGACATCATTCCGTTTAACAAGTGAAATTTGCCAATAAAAATAAACTGCAGCAATGGAAGCACTGGACATATTGGAAAAGAGAATAGATGCACTGAATCGCGTACTTGGTCCCGTACCGGAAGCGCATGTAGAGCATACGGAGGGCAGCATGAATATTGTAGAATCGCTGTGCTCTGCTAATGCTTTGTTAAGTGAAGCCACCACAGGACGCACACAGCTGACGCAGTGTGTGGGTCGCGCTGCAGAGCTGGAAAAGTATTTGGATCCCAATTTTCTGGAGGAGCAGCAACAAGTGCGCTCTAAAGAAGTTTACCTCAATGCAGTGGCGCCAGAGCTGCATGTACAAAGCGAACAACTGGAGCGCATCAAACAGCTGGAGCCGGCGCTAGGCGCTGAATACTTTCGCAGCATACCCAGCGAGTGTCTGGACAAGCTAAAGCAAATCACCGAGAACAATGGAGAGTACGCACAGCAGAGCGAACTGATTGAAGAGAGTCTGATATTGGCAATGAAGCGCTATGGAGAGATACAAGCGGGTCTGCTGACCTCACTAGACGCAATGAGCGCACGCTTGGATCAGGTGGAGCAGCGCATGGATCAAAAGAAGCGCAGCGACTTGACTAAAGATGTGCCGCTGGAGGGTTAACTTAATATATATGCTGAAAGAGTATTTATGATATAGAAATCTGTTCCACTGTATGCCTATAAGTTTTTTTTATTTAATACGCCTAGCTCAATACACGAATCTAAAAACTAAAAAGCTTAAACGAACATTTAAAACTAAGAAAGAGAAGAGCACTGGCTACTAAATGCAGTAAGAGCGCGCAGCTAAATTTAATTATGCAGCACTGCTCGTTTAGTCTGTTGTATTAGTCTAAGCTGCTGCGTTTAGAAGCGCAGCTCGTTGAGTTGAATGCGCTCGTAGATGACTTGTGTAAGAGGCGCATAGCTGCCATCTGGCTGTACATAGTACAGCTCATCCTCAATGACATTTGGATCAAAGCCCTGTTGTTGCAGCTCCACCTTGCGCAGCTTGAACGTGCCCGTCAAGTCGATGCGACGCAGGAAGCGCAGAAACACTGGACGCGCATAGTTGGGCAAGCTGGCGGCGAGTTGTGCACCCAGTGTGGCAACATTAACTTCTCGTGTAGGATCATAAATGGCTGCCATGCCGGCGCGTCCCTCAGTCTGCGGTATGCACACACCATAGACTATTGTGTCCTTGTAGGCAATAAGATTGCTCAGCTGCGCCTCTACCTCGCTGGTAGAAACATTCTCGCCCTTCCAGCGAAAAGTATCACCCGTGCGATCCTTGAAGTACAAATAGCCACGCTCATCTGCCACCAGCAAATCGCCAGAGATGAAAGCCATATCACCTTTGCAGAAAACATCGTGCACAACCTTCTTGGACGACGCCTTGGCATCCACATAGCCCAAAAACTCACGACTAGGATTACCCTTGACAATCTTGCCTATGAATACGCCGGGCTCATGTGGTGCGCACAGCTCGCAGAGTCCGCGCTCATTGCGCAGCGGCTCGCCCGTATGCGGATCGGCGCGTATAATGCTGATGGGATACACTTGTGGCAATATGCGTGAAACGAAACCAATGGCACCCACTGTATTATCATTGTTCATAATATTCGCATTGCCCTCGGTGGCGCCATAGAACTCGCCCACTTTGGCTATGTTGAAGCGTTCCACAAACTGTGGCCAAATCTGCGGGCGCAGTCCATTGCCAAATACTAAGCGTATCTGATGCTCGCGATCATGTGGCGCTGCTGCTGTGGCCAGTATATAGCGCGCCATTTCGCCTATATATTGTCCGATCTGCAAGAGCAATAGTTGTAGTTTAATTCCATGATGTGCCAAGTTTTACTTACTGTGCAATTAAAACGCGCGCAGTCTGCAAAGTAGCCGGAGGCACTGAATTTCTTGCGTATGACCACAGTGGAGCCAAAGAGCAGCATTTGACCTATGCTCATGACACCACCAGCGGTGTGATAAAGCGGCAAGGGAGTGTAAAAAACATCCTTGTCCTTGAATCCTAGAGTGTAATGTATGCCAGCTGCTATAAAGAAGTAGCTAAAAATAATATATAAATTAATAATTAATATTTATTTAATATAGCTCCAGTTACTTACCGCGCATGAGTGATAACCGCTGCCTTGGGTAGTCCCGTAGTGCCCGACGTATAAATATAAACCAGTTTATCATGATGATCGGCACGACTTGCACCAGAGGCGACTTTATCCTTGGGTGCAGCATGCAGCAGCTCATTCAACTGCTGCGACAGTCCCTGAGCCAAACCCTCAGAGCTGACGCTAGTCTGGCCAGCATCATTGAACTGATATAGCGCCACATGCGCTGGCAGATCTCTGGCTATATCCATGACAGCCGTTCTATAGCTGCTGCCATAAATCAAAGCAGTGCATTGTCCAACTTTAATGCTGTGCTGCAGTGAAGTGCCACGCAAATTTGTATTGATCAAAGGAGCAATGATGCCAATTTTGGACAAGCCCAGCCAAGTGGCAACAAACTCGGCGCGATTCTCCAGCAGCAGACCCACCACATCGCCCTTCTTATAGCCATGACTATGAAAAACGTTGGCAACGCGATTCGCGTGCTCATTCAACTGCCGAAAGCTCCACTGCTGCGAGTCGCTGATTATGGCGAGCTTATCGGGATGCTGCGCCACATTGGCCTCGAAGAGGTCAGCCACATTCAGATTCTTGCGCTGCTGACGCTTTACAAACAGCAGCAGACGTATGTAGGCAATAACGCCGCTGTCAAAGCATAAAGTTGAGCTAAGCTTAAGAGCAGTCAGAATTGTTTAACTTACACAGTATCTCTGGGTCCAGTTACTGCAGCTATATAGAACCAACGCCAGCCTGGCTTGATTAGCAGCAGCAGCATTAAGCTGCCATAGAGCGCAGCCAGGCCATACCAAAGTCCCTGCTGATAGAAAATTAACCCAGTTAGCGCCATCAAGGCGGGTGTCAAAAGTCCAAACCACAGCCAGCGGCGTCGACTGCAGTTCGAGCTCTTTGCAGTTGCTGTTGGCTCCACATTGATCTTGACATCGTTGGCTTTAGTCTATAATAAAACAGAGTTTAAAGTTCTTAGTTAATTATAGCTTAAAACCAAGCAATCTTAACAATATAATTTAAGCTAACTACAAGTAATTTAATTGATTGACTTCAGTGAACAATCCATTGTTAAAACAATAATAAAACATAGCTAGCGGGAGATTCCCTACAAAATAAATGGGTTTATTTTTTAAACGATTTATAATTCAATTTACAAACAGTGAAACTTGGGTGCAGCCAACTTTTGTATACGCTTTGGCTACAAAACTGCAACAAACTCAAATATTTATTAACAAGTGTCAAGCATACATTAATTAAAAAGCAATTAAAAGAAGCCAAGTCTATAGCAATAGTTAACTTAATTTATTCGCAATTACATAAAAAAATTTACATCAATCATGCAGTTAGAACAAATATATAATAGTATTGTTAATAGTGCTCTGCTAATTGCTTAAACATATGACAAATGAACATAACACTTGACAGCCATAAATAGTTAACTTGGCTTGTTGAAAAGAAAATAAATATTGCACAAAATATTTAGAATTTTATTCATTAGTTTTGTGTTTAAGCTGAGTGCGCTTAATCATTTGTGAGAAAGCTCGTTGGAAATTTTAATTACACTTTTGAACTTTAGTCACAGCTAAGCATCAACAGCAGTAGCTCTTAAGCTTTAACGCTTAGCTGCTAATTAGCAGTTGTTTAATTTGCACATTAGATTCAAATTGCAGCTCGTTCATTTCAGTTAGCGCTTTATTTGTTAAGCTCAAAATATAAACAAGTGCAGAAGATATAAAAAGTAGCAAAAAATAAAAAGTTTGTTTTCAATTATCGAATTTGTGACCGATGCGACCCGAGAGCTCCTTGAAGTGTTGCATTGCCTTGTGCTCCGCATCGCTGGCCAGCTTATTGGAAAGCCGTATGAGCACACAGATGGTCAAAGCGCTGATCAGGCCCAACATATAGAAAAGCAACTGCGTGTGTGTGTTTGTGTGTGTGTGTGGGGCAGGTCAGGCGGCTGCTGTTGCAAGTAGTCGAAGTGGCATTTGTTACCTTATGCCAAATGGTTAGGCGTGTCTCATTTGGCGGCGGTTCGACGCCCTCCTCAACCAATGGCATATTGTCGGTGCTTTTCATCATGATGGATCAATATTTGTATGGTTTTTGGCCAAAATTGTTAACTTGTTTTGTTTGCTATTTATGCTTGAATACGTTTTTTGATGATTGCGTCTATGCTGACTATGATTGATGTGACTCATCACAGTTGGCAGCGCACTGAGAGTTGAGCAGTTATTTATAGTTGTAGCTTTCATAAAAGCTAATTACAGTTTTTGCTTTATGTTTGCTAGAAATTTAATTAAGCTATTTTATCAAGCGTAATACTTTCATTGACAATAAATATTTATTTTAAAACATTTTTTTTATGTATTCAAATTTTCAAGTTAAAATTTATTATGTTGACAACTTTCAATCTATAAATATAACAAATTTTGTAATGTCTTTAAAATCGAAAAAGGTAATAAAAGTTTTATTTACGCTTCCAATTCCAGCGGCAATTAAATTTATAAAAATTAATTCAGGAAGCAATGCTTGAATTAATTTGCTTACAGCTCGAAGCTTTACTAATTTATAGCAAAAGTTTATTATTTTGTGAGTTCTGCTCATTTTGTTTTTTAAATCTAATGAAATTAAAGCTACAAATTCCGCTAGCAATTAAATTTACATACAATTATTCTTAAAACTAATACAGGAAGCAATGCTTGAATTAGTTTAGTTACACTTCAGCACCAAGAATTCTTTTTTTTTTGTTTATTTGCCAAAACTGCTGATTATTTCCTCTTCTTTTATAATGTTGTAAAACTCATTTAACAGTTAACTGCTGCGCACTTTAGCGCAAGCGAAAATAGCCAACTATTAAATTAATGAGCTGGGAAGCATTGTGAGCACTTAAGGCACACTTAAAGTTTAAAACTCTCACGAAATATTTGTAAGCGCCAACAAAATCTTACAAATATAAATAGATCTCAACTGATGCAGATCTGTCAACAAGTTTATTGTTGACCTACGCCATGGACTTGACTTTAAAACGCAGTCGGCCATTAAATATATATTGAGCTTGGAGATGAATCGCCAAACAAGGCAAGTGAGCTGAGAGCTCACAAACGTGTTGTTGATGTATTTGTTGTTAACAATTCTGCGGTAATGGAATAAAAAATAAAAAACACAGAAACCCAGAAAAAGAAACAGCAACGTAGCCAAAAATCCAAACTGGTTTTTGTCTCAGCGCTGCAAGCCAAGCAACCTAGTATTATTTTCTTTTGTTAAGGCGCTACAAAACAGATCAAGCACAAGCATCAAGCATAAATTGTTTATATCAAGTATACGTGCATAGTTTACCTGTGTGTTGGAGTTCAAGGTTGTGGCACTCTGGCCAGGGGCGACAGCATCATTCATTTTGGCAATTTGTAGTTAACAGCAAGTTAACAGTTGATTAACAGAGGCAAGCTGCGGGTGAGTAAATTATTGTATTGTAAGTTGACAATTGTTATTTATTGGTTGCACATGTAGCACTTTAAAAATTCCAAAATTAGCTGTAATTAGGCGCAGGTTTTTTTTCAAGCCAAGTCTAGACGAGCGGGCTCAAGGTGAACCTTTTGTGTTGTGCGGCTTTTAAATTTTTGTTTTCAATATTTACGAGCTCAAGTTTTAGACAAGCAGCTGTAGTAATTAATTTAAGTTAGAGACACAATAAATGTTTGAAGCTTTAAAAAGAATTGGTGCTTAAAATTCAACTAATTTGTATAATTTTATTATTTTTATTAGCTTGCTAAATTATTCTTGTAGCTATTTAAGCTTAACTATCTTCACCTTGACTTAAGCTTTGTCTTATATGTAAATACCAAAGATTCAACCAAGGTATTTATGACAAGCAGTCTCGTAGATTAAATTCAAAAACAGCTGTTAAATTGCAATTTAAAAAAAAAAACAGCTTTTAATGTGTTTCTTTTTAGACAGCATTTGATTTCTGCAAACACGCTAGTGCTGCAAATTTGTTTTGTTAGCTAGTTGTAATATTTAAATGAACCGACTTGAACATTAATTGCTGCTTGTTAAACTTTTAGTTAACACAACCAAAATTCGACACGCATAAGCCTCAATTCGCAGCTCGACTTTTGACTTGTTTCAGTTTCAGTTTCCTAGCTGCAGTTGCAATTTGTTATACATGCAATTATGACTGCAAGTTTGCTGTTATTTTTTGCAGCAGCCACATCAGTCACTAATGATGATGATGATGCTGCTGCTGCGGCATCTTCACTTTCACTGTACATTCGTTTTACTTATTTTCTTTTGTTAAGATGCGCATTAAGATTTGGCATTGTTAGCTTAGCTCATGTCTTATATTTTTTTTGCATATATTCTTTTATTTATAGCCACGCACTTGGAAGTTTTTTTTATAGCTGCAGCTTGCAGCTTAAGCGCGTCTTATTGTTGAACTTGTTATAATGCCGGTCGTGTCTTTAGGCCAGCAGCTCAGCTCGTCAACTGCGTTACCAAGCTCAAGCCATTGGCTTCGACGCCAGCGTCAGCAGCAAGCCGCAACTGCGACGCTAGCGTCGGCAACAGGTTGATACGAAGCCAAGCCAGCGACTCGGCTTTACCTGTGTGTATCTGTGTGTGTGTTTGTATCTTTGCATTGTTATTATTTATAATTCAGATACATTTGATTGCTGGCTTTGATTGAGGTTGCATTGTTTTTCTTATTGTTGTAGCTTTTGCTGCACGCACGTGCAAATTTGCTACTCATGCAGCAATAAAAAAAAAAATACACTGTAATTAAATGGCTGCATTTATTTTGTGAAAATTGTTGTTGAAATGTAATTAATTTTTGTTTTGATTTGCTGCTTAGCCATAAGCATAAGTGGTATATAAATGATTAGCTAATTATTAATTTAATTTATATACTACTATATAAAATAAGAAAAATTACTTACTTGTAGCTACTATGACAATAATTCACTAACTTAGCTAAATTCAGCAACATATTTAAACTTAATTTAACTATAAGAGTTAAATTCAAACAAAACAAACTTCGTTTACTTTTTACTAAAATTTTATTTGACACAAATCTAAACAACAAGATTGCTACAATTGCTTAAAATGAAAATCGTAAAAATTTTAAATTTTTAAAACATAGCTTTCAAGCTTGTCTTTTACTCAGAACTTTCGAGCTCATATTCATATACTAAATGAACACTTATTAATTTATAAGAGCATTTACTTAAAAATAAACAGTTTCTAAATTTTTGCACTCTTTTTACAAATTTATTAGTCTACAATGAGTGAGTTAGAGCGAAGTATTCAACGCTTTAGCATTAATTTATAGCAAAAATTCAAGTCTCGCTTTAAATTCGAACGTTTTTTTATGGAACTTCTTCTCACTTAAATTTTTTATAGAGTATTGCCAATTCGCTTTACCCACAGCACATTTCATATTTTTATGCAAGTTTCTATGCGTGGCCCTCCCACTTGCCGTTAACTTTTCATCAGTCAGCCAACAATGTCGCCCATTGGCAATAAGAGACAAGCATCTATTAGAAGTTATGCTCGCAAATTGTAACAGCAAATATGCGAAGAGAGTGGAAAGAGAAGAAGGGGGAGCTGCTTTAATTCGAAACACGTGTTGAGTGTGCTCAGTGCTCTGCACTCTTTATTGCTGTTGTTGTTGCTTAATGCAATTTTGATATTTTCTCTTATACGCGCAATTGATGCGTTGACGCTGTCGCTGTCGCTGCTGCTGGCCCCAATGCTGGAGAGTTGTGAGAGTGTGAGAGTGTGAGTGTGGGAGCTTGCGAGTGTGTAACAGCGCTCTCGCTTGCACGCACAGAGACAAGTGCAATAGCGGAACAAATAAATACATATGTATATGCATGTGTGTTATGCTCTGCAGTTCAGTCTCGTAAATATCCGCAGACTGCCATGAGTTGGCATTAATTTACTTAAGAGCAAAGCTTAAAGTGAATTGTAAGCACTTTATACAATTTTCGTAACAATTGCAACACAAGATTTTTTTATTGGAGTAACAGCTGAACGGTTTTTAAAAATAATAAATTGTATCGGTTATATGCAATTGCAGAAATGCTTTAAAAATAAAATTAACGTACAATATGTTATTTTTATATACATATTAATTTGACTTTTTGCGACTCTACTAGCTTAGTTATAAATATTTAATGCTCTATTAAATTCTTTGCTATTCGCGTTTGTTTTACTTCCCGCAACAAATGTTAAGTCTGCTTAACTTATTAATAACTCTCAATATACAATATTTTTATTTCTTTTTCATTTAAAATACTTAAATTTGTTTATGGCACTTCAATAATTGCTATGACCCAGTTGTCTTATTCAAGAAGAACTTGCTTCAAAAGAAGAATGTATGTATAAGGGAAGTGAAGAATTGTATTGAACGCCCAGAAATCAATTCGAATCATGTTCTTGCTGAGATATGAAAATTATCCTCCAGTAGCATTCCAGTTAGAGATATTAATAGAAGGTAGTAGATCAAGAAAAAGCAAGCAAAGTGCAAGACAAAAAAATATCATAATGATTGTTTGGTTAACGCTCCCATCTAAGCCATTAACTTGGAAAATAAATAATAAAATTCAACGAGTTTCAAAATCAATAAGAAATTCTAATTTATTCATCAAATTTCCCATTTTTTTTTTAATATACATACATGTATAGTCCATATAGTATATATGTATTTAATAATTTTAAGTTTTAATTTTAATTAGTAGCTAACTTAACACTCGAAGCTAATCTAATATTCTCTGCAATCTAAACATTGTAAATTTGCAACTTATAATGGCAAAATGCAACTCTAAATTTAGTAAGTCATAAAAAATATGATCACTTGAAAATGATATTTGAATTGCACTTGTACCTGCTATAAAGTTTGTCAGCTATCTATCAGCAACAATTTTCAATGGCGCTAAGAAATTTTTTATAGGCAAGAGCTATCAACAGTAGAATTTCCCAGCTCATATACACATACACTAAGAGCGCACTTATGTGTGTGCGTGTGTGTGTGTGTGTGAAGCAATGGCCGACATTCAAGGGATATTTTTCACACATTGCTATGCATGGGCATAAAATGAACAGTGTGCGAAAAAATAAAGAGAAGAATACAAAAAGAAATGAAACCTATATGGAAATGTAAGAAGAATGAGGCGACATGCAATATATATTTTGTATACATGCTATATACCAGGCAAAAAGTGTTTATATAGCGCGCTGCTCCTCTCACTCTCTGCCCCTCTCGCTCTTTGTGTGAAACACTTGAGCTGCTGCTGCTGCTGCATTTTGTCAAGTGGATTCTTTGCTCTGAGATCATTAAAATAACATCGTTAGTGCAGCTTATAATGAAGTACTAAACAGCAAATCCCAAAAATGCATGAATATATATATATATATATTTGTCAAGTGGCTGTAGTCGGGGGTCTTTATGTCTTTGCGCTTGGCACATGATTAGTTTTAGAGACCCATTGACGCCGCCTGCAAATGAAATTCGACTTCATTTCTATCTAGATACTTTGGTATGCTTAAGATACTCAGCCGCATTACATCAACCCGAAATTGATGAATGCGACCGTGAAAAGCGTGGCGTGGAAAAACGCACATCAACGTCCATCAGCAACAGTTCGTTTAGATCTTCGATATATAGTACTATATATATGTGTATGTTTATGTGTATATTTTGTCTTTTGCAGCGCTGCTCCCGCGCTGTCAGAAATTAATCTTTTCGGGGGCAACGCCAGATGTTGCCTGCTTGCGGTTGTCTGCCCCGCCCCTGGCCCCTTTGCCTACATTTGCTTTTGCTGCTTTTCAAGCGCAAAGTGTCAAGCGTTTACATCAAATGTTGCTGCCCCGCGTCTGCTGCTGACAAAGATTGGCAACCAAACTTGTTGTCAAAGACAGTTTTATAAACTTTCAGCTTGATCTGGAATGTATTTCCGTAAGCAGCTAAAATTTGTTTACATTCTGCTGAATTCTTTTAAATATTGAAAGCAGCAGCAATTAGCTATAAAACCTTTTAGCATTCTAAAAGTAATCCCTATATCCCTATCCCATCAATTTCAATATCTATGGCATTAATCCTTTTATTTAAAAATATACCATACATAGTTTATAACATGATATTACTGCTTGAGCTGGAATATACTTTTATTGTTTGTTTACTATTGATACTATTAATTGTTTATATCATATATAGATTAAGAATATACCATACATTGATTATGTTATTGATATAAAAGATATTATTACTGCTTAAGTTGAAATATACTTTATTGTTTATAAGCAAAGTGAGGAATAGTAGTGAACGCCCAGCAATCAATTTGATTTATTTACAAAAATGTATTATCGATACTATCGATAGTTTCAACTAACACTAACAACTCTCGAGCATATCCTACGCTACCCTTTTAAGCTTTTTATACAAATTTTATTTCTTAACGCTTACCACAGTTTATTAATCGCTGTTCATTCTCTTTGTTGTCTGCATTGTTCTCTTCAATTTACTTTTCTTTTTTTGGGGGGTGGAGTCCAGGCAACCATTTTACTTAGGCTACTTCCTGGCTGCCTACCCAACTCACTAAAATCGTTTTTGTGTAAATAAACAAAATGTCCAGCGTTTGGCGTCGCTTTATTCTCTGCCTTTTGTTTTTTATTTTGATTTTAATTTCTTGCTTTTTTTTGTACATTTGGCGACCGCCAACGCTGACGTTACTTCGCTGCCGACGTCGCAGTTGCGCTTTTTTTTGTTTTGTGTATTTTTTATGGTTGATTTTTTTTTTGTTTATAGACAACAACTACACACGAGTTTATGGGGGCTGTGCGCATCTTCGGCTGAAAAAATATAAAAGCAAAATATTTATACGAAGCGGCACCGGCTCCCAGCTCCCGACAGCAGTGAGGGGCAGGGCGGCAAGATCGTTTGGTCGGTCGGTTTCTCTTTACTGTTGGCAGGTCTCAGTTCCCGGTCCCCGCTCCCTTTGTATTAACATGAGCGCTGCTGTTTTGAAATTTTAGTCAAGGGTATTTGCGTTTTCTAAGTAATCAGTGTTGGTAATTCTTGGGTTTCTAAATAAATAAAAGGTTGCGTTCAAAAAATGTAATTAAAAAAATATACAAAATCCTTTTTTAACATTTTTGTAATCTAAAACGGTATTTAAAAATAAAATAATGAGCATAAGTATAGTTTTAGAAATTAGTTATTAAAAAAAAAACATTCTTGAACTCACGCTTTAAGTTAAGATATTATAATATATTTTATGATATTAAATTATTTTATGAAACTAATAAGCAGCAATTATTGTAACAACTGAGCAATTGAATTTCCTGATTAATTTATAAAATTCCCTCAACTGTCTGATTGTTACTTAAGACTTATAAAATTCTAATGATAAATATAAATATATTTATTATTATTATGAATATATTTACATGCAGTTTTAAGTAACAAGCAGACAGTTGATGGATTTGATTTTATAATTTAGAGCGTATTTCGTAGTCGTTGCCACTTTTCGCTTTGCTCATTTTTGAAGTCAAGTCTTTTTATGTGTATTGCACACACATCAAATACTACACACAGATTCTCACACATCAACTACATACATTAGTACGTCTAGTACATTAAATTGTTGTTGTTGTTATTTTTATTGTTGTTGCTGTTAGTGTTGACGAGCGCTGCCAACTCTGGCGGTTGCCATTAGTCAGCTGGGTCAATTTATGAACTTTGATCGTTGATTGATTGGCAAATGCAGCAGCCAAATGCAGGCGCAGCAGCTTTAGCAGCTCCAGAGCTGTTGGTCCAGTTCCAAACACCTCGCATAACAGGAATCGAATATTGATTTTAATTACTCGCCGCTCTCTGTGCATATTTTGTCGCTGGCAGCGTTGCATGAAGCAGATGTTCGATCTATAGGGGACTAGAGCGGGGGCTGCTGGATGCGCTTCTCACTAAAAATCAATCAGCAGACCACAAATGAGCCCCCAGCTAGCCGACGACTGGGTCACCCGTCTACGTCTGCATCTACAGCCATCGTCCTCATCTTTGTTTCCGTCTTTGAAATACGAAACGCCTCGTATATTTTTTGGACACACCGCTGTGCCTTTGAGCACAACATGGACATGCTCGGGGCCTCCCCAGCTGCCACCGACTATAACCGTAGACTACGAGCAGTTCCAATTGCTTTTGTGTTGGGCGAAATTTGAATTTTATTTTAATGGTTTTCGCCAATAAAATTATGCTATTCATAGAAATCATAAATATTTAAAATATTGCAAAATATTGTGTGCATATTGAAATTTATTAAAATCAAAGCAAATATTTTGCTAATAAAATGCACGCATACAAAATTGTAGATATTAAGAAATTTAGTTAATAAATAAAATAAAAAACATAAATAATATGACAATACACTAAACGATTTTTAAGTCACGGTAACGATATTTTGGAGTGTGCCATTTTCAATGACTTCTAGTTTTTAATAGTGTAAATTTTATATGCAAGTATATACATCATTAAAAAGGTAATTTTATTACCTTCATTTTGGTATATAATAATATATACGTTTTATATAAATAAACCTGAATTAAGTCTAACTGGCATTAGAGTAGCTAATTTATAATCAGAATTATTTATTGCATTGTATATTTAGAAATTTATGTACAAATTCATAAATAATTAAGACTAAAATATACAAATAATATTTAAAAATATATATAGCATAATTATTTATAATGTTGGTACTGATTAATCATTTTTATTGATCTATATATATAAATTGATATATTATGAATTTTGTTTTTAATTTAGTAAAAGTATACTACGATTTTTTTTTAACTTTTTAATTAAGCATTTTATGCCTTTTTTTTAGTTAAAAAATGAATGATTTCTTCAAAAATTGTGTCTGCATACTGACATTTACTTTAGTATTAACTTTAAGTTATTTTATTGATTAGAAAAATAGAGTCTCTTCTCAATAAATGTGTTTATTACATTTAATTTACTTATTTGCATTTATTACAATATTCTTTTTAAATATGTTTACAAATAATCATATGCACATATATGATATTTTGTTACCATATAATTTTTTATATTAACATAAAATTGAAACCCTTGTTAACTTTTAATTGACAAGTTCTTTTATTTTCTTTGTTATTGGAAACCAAAATGAAAACTAAATTACAAACAAAAACTCATTTTTAGTTACACATAGAGTTTTCCCTAAAATATTTAGTGTAAGTGTCGCAGGCAGAGAGCGAGAGCGAGGACATTAAATGCACCTTGACAACCCCAGCTCGGAAAACTGTCAACGCCCCCATTTGATGAACTGCTCGTATTCCCTTGTTGTCTTTTTAGCTCCGCCACGAAATCAATTCCAGAAGTTCTCAAATAACGCGCGCATAAATTGTGTAACTAATTTTAGAAATGCCAAGGCGCACACACACACACATGCACAGCAAGGACATGGACATGGCTCTGGCTCTGTTCTATTATTTCAAAGTGTTTTTCTTTTTTGCAAAGCAAATTCACATGGCTCTTAGCATTGTTATTAGATGCAAACACATGGGTGGATAATCAATGGCATGTGCTATGCGCCGTCGCGGCAGGACTGCGAATTGTTGAGCACAGCAAGGACCTCATGCTAATAGTTTGACCCTCGCAGTTTTTCCCAACATATGTGAGAACTGCGTGTTGCACTTAAAAATTCAACTCGTAAATGAAATGAAAACAATGCGTGTGGGAGGATGCGCAGGATGTGTTTTCCTTTTCAGTTTTTTCTTTTGACTTAAAGCAGGCGCCGCTTGTGTGACTTTGCCACAGCAACATTCCTACAAAATACATTCGTATGTGTGTGTGCCTGTGTGTGTGTGTAATTCATTCAGGCAAATAACAAATTCCTGCAAATGGGCGTTTAGCTAAGCTATAGACATATAAATCATGTAGTTGAACATTTTTTTAATTAGCTGCAGTTTTTTCAATGGAAAACGGGCATTAAAAAAAGAAAATAAATAGAAAAGTATTTCAAACAAAATTGTTTTGAAAATGTAGCAAAGTTGAAATAATGTGTGCAGGAAGAAGCAAAATCATTCTAAAAGCTAAAAATGTATTTGGAATTTTAATTAAAAAGAGCATTAAAAAATTATTAAATATTTGCGATATACAAAAAATGCTTTGTTTATAAATACTTAATATACATTAAGTTCAATATGTAAGTTATTTACTAAACTTAGTTGCCATTTTTTTCTAAACACTTTTATATAAAATTATTGTATTTAATGCAATTGTTTCAAAACATTATTTTCTTCAATAGTATTTATTGCTTATCAAGATCAACTAAATTTTATGTATGCACTTATTTCTCTGCTAAGACGAGCTTTATAACTTCAATAATAAATATGAAAAAAATATTATGCTTAATTCTTATTAAATTTAGTTTTCATTTCTTCATTAATAAATTATAATACAGAATATAAAAAGTGCACAAATTAAAGTTGTGCGCCACCAACTTTTATACGCACTTTGAGAATAAACTAATCATTATTATTGCCATTTAGTATGCAATTTTTTTTATTAAAAAAACCCCAAAGATTATTTGTTTTTAAATTATGTTTATTTTTAGTTTATATACTTATATTCATAATAAACTTGCATGATAATTAAATTCATTAAATTCATGAATTCATTTATTATGAAGAAAGACGCAATGATTATTAAATTTTATACTGCACACAAATAAGAAAATATATATTTTAAATAAGTTTAAACAGCAAAATCTTGCAAGCGATTATTTTATTGCAACTTTTATTGTTAGTAAGTATCAAAATATAAATTTAGCAGTAATTTGTTTGAAGTAAAAATTAGTCAATTGTATCCAACTTTTAATAAAGTTTGCTATATAAACAATGCTTTAATTTTGTATTTGAGCTATAGACTCATATAAGAAGTAAAAATTACGCAATTGTATTGAACTTTTAATAAAGTTGAATATATAAACAATGCTTTAATTTGTATTTGAGCTTTAGCTATCTATATCTATTGCTATATCTACCTATAAGTCTTACCTCTCAGAATGTTTATTACCTACTTCACATATTTTCAGCTTGAGTGTAGCTAGTAGCATTTGCTATAGTTCCTGATCTAGCCCACTTATGCGCAATATGTTTATATATATATCTATAGGCAACAACCTGTCAACATGTTGGCAATATAAATACACGCACACACATGCGTATACGTAAGTATCTAACTATAAATGGTGTAGTTGGTGCAGTCGACATAAAATGCTTATGCCAGCTGTCATTTAAAAAGCAATTAAGCGCAGCAACTAAAAATGATATTTGGTGCAGCCTTTGAAGAGAGCGAGAGCAGCAACTAAATCAACTGACTGAGCTAATTATGTGTATTTTAAATAGGCATTTGGCATGTTTTTGCATTTTGGCGACATAAATATCATTTGTAGCTACATTGTAAACAAGTTTTACGAGCGGCAAAGAAAAAAACTCCAGCAGCAAAAAACTAAAAGAAAAAGCGAAAATTTAAACAAATGAACATAAATCACCGGATGTGGATGCCACTGCTGCGCACCCCGCGCCCCGCGCCTCTAGCTGCAGCTGTATCTTTGAGATACGCATAGTTGTAGCCGCATGACGTTACGCTCTAAGTATGTCGTATATATATATTTATATATATGTATATATTGTATGTGAGTGTGTGAATTTATGTGCTTATATTGCATATCAAGTTGGCAGTTGGCGGACCCCCACCAAAGACAACGACGACGACGACATTTTCGCGCCTAATTTAAAGGGGAGCAATGAAATAACAAAATGGCGACGCTGCGGTTTCGGTTTTTGCTTTATACGCTTTGTGTTTACTTTATACAATTTTAATTTAGTTAACGCTACATACATAAACTAAAACTAACATATAGGTTACACTTGATTGTAGCAGTTTAGCTTTTGTGTTTTAAATAAATTGTTTAAACTTAGTTATCTATAAGATATGGAAAGTGCTGCAAGTGCGCTGGCTGGCACTCGCAATTGGAATTATTCACGCCATTGTTGTTAACTGGAAGCCCCCGTTGCAAGTCCATGTACTCGGACCCTTAAGCCTTCTGATGCTGTGCATCACCCTCCATGCGCCAGACACCAAACAGATAGCTCAACTTCTCGGGCGGTATAATGGGCGCGCCATTTGCCTTGCGCAAACATTTCAGATCCGCCTCGGCGCCATTGGCAGCGCTCAGCAAAGTGCTGGCGTTGCCATATCCAGGCGAAACTGGCGAGGATTGCGCCTCCAGCGCCTTCAGCAGCGATATATCACTCGAGCTTAGCATGCGGCACAGAAAGTCTATATATCTGTTGAAATATAATTAAATTAAATTCAATTCCAAGCTTAGCATTGCTCTAGTCTTACCTTGTTGCCAGTTTGAGCGTCTGTATCTTGCTCAATTTATCGCTGGGCAGTGTCGGTATAATTTGCTGCAATGCCTTGAATGCATCGTTGAGGCTTTGGGTGCGCTGCCGCTCCCGCACATTTGCCATCACGCGCTGATTGCTAAACTCATCGGTGTCCTCGCATTTGCTGGGCTTGCGTTTCAGGCGGCGTCGTGGCTTGCGAAAAGCTTTGCCCGCTGCTCCATCAGCTCCATCCAGCAGGCTGCTGCTGTCGTCTCCTAAACAAGGCACCGGTGACATGCCGTCCAGCTCGTCCTCCTTGCCATAGCCGCCCACTGAGCTCAGCGCCGTCTGACGCGCATATTCCATATCATCGCGATCGGAGCTGGAGTAGGCGCTGCCATTCAGGCTATTGGCTGGCTCATAGGCATCATAGTTTTGACTACAAACAAAATTATTATGTTAAATATATATTATTTTTAAATCAAACATACTATAACTTAAAGCATAAACTCAATTATAAATATACTATTTAACGTAGTAACGTAACGTTTGTCTTAAATGAAAAGTAAAGCTATATGTCTAATTTATATATTAGTTGAGCACTAAATTTGCAATTTATTGGCTTAGCAGCAATTAAAATTGTTTATATAAAAAGTTATGCTAAAGAAATTTTTAAATAATGAAGTTCATTTACAATCAAATTTTAATCAATTTTAAACTAGCAAAAGTAAAAAAATATTTGAAGAAATAAGCTCAAAAAAATTTTGCATTATTGAATATAGCAACACATTAAAGCTGAATACATGTGTCAACTTAATTATTTATCAATGTTGATTTAGAGATTTTTTAAAAATATAAATTCAAAAGATATTTGAATGATCAAAACTGAAATTCTGTTACAAATTTAATACTTAAGTTGATTTTAAAGTATATTGTATCAAATTGTCAACTTAATGCTAATTGTTTGTTATTTACAAAGTTTCTATTTGATTGTTAAAACATTTGACAACTTAAAGAAAATATTTGAAGTGCCAATGCAATTATAGTGATTTATAAATTTGATAAATATTTTGACTCAACTTTATAAAAATTCAGTTGAAATCCATACTCCGAGCTTGAATTACAAAAAATTCAGTTGAAATGCATACTTAGAGCTTAAATAATGTATTTGAATTCATTTTTTGTAAAGTTAATTTTCAAATACTTTGGCAAATATACAACAAATATATTTATTTTTAATAGATATTTTGTTTGTCTGTTAAATCAGCTTTATAAATGTTATTCTGCATATTCATTGCAATGAAGATCTTAACTGCAGTGAAGCTTAAAATATTTAAGGCTATGCTCTACTATTTCTGCTCAATTGGCATAATTATTAAAAAGATTAAAAGATTTATATTACTTACCTTCTATAGTTGCCTTGGAAGTGTAACTGTTGCTGCTGCTGTTGCTGCTGATGCGCAATCGTTTGCGGATAGACGCCGTATTTGAATATGTTGGCCTTGTGCTCCTGCAGCTCCTCGTCGGCGGCAAAGTCATAATGCGAATGGGAGTGGGAGTGAGGAGAAATGCAGGCAGTTTGCTGTGCGGGCGGCTGTGATTGCGACTGAGTTTGCGCCGATGCCACCTCATCCACAGTGGTGGGCAAGTAGTCCACATAGAGTTGCTGCTGTTGCTGTTGCTGCTGCTGCTGTTGCAGCAATTTCTTATGCTCCGGCTGCAGCTGCATGGACATGGCATCGGCAGGACAATCGTAGTCGCTGCTGCTGCGTGCCCGCTTGCCATGCTCATTGAGCATATAGCCATGTGGAGAAGCAGCTGCGGCAACAGCAGCGCCAGTTGCAGCATTTGGCGTCTGTTGCTGCTGCTGCTGCTCGAAATTGTTTTGATTGTTGTTCAGCTCCAGGCTGCTGTGATTGCTGCTGGTGCTGAGCACCTCATTGCTGGGTATATTATAATCCGTATCCTCCAGCTCCGTAATGCCATAGGCAGCATAATCTGCAGCATTGGAGGCGAGCGAAGGCAGCGGCGTATATTGCTGCTGTTGTTGCTGCTGTGGCATATATTGTGGTTGCTGCTGTTGCTGCCCCAGAGTGTGCATAAAGGCCTGCTGCTCCACTTGTATAAGCTTGATGACATTATGCTGCAGCTCCATTATATTGGGCAGCGTTGGCTTGTAGCTTATGTCCAGCAGCACCTTGGGCGACACTGAGCGTGCGCTCATCGTTTGGTACGCAATTTTGATAGAGTTTGTTAGCTCAATGTTGCACGCTGGCATAAATATTATATTAATATATTTGTTTTTAACTATTTCACTTAACGCGTGCCGTTTACCGTTAGTCTAAGCGTGTGTGTGCGCGCAGCGGCAATGACGAAACGCAACTGAATCGACTGTCCTGCCGGCCATTGCTCAGATCAATGTTTTGCTCTCGCTGCTCGCACGCGATTCGCTGTTGAGGCGAACCGGAACCGCCATAGCGGCGCTGTCTGTTGTCTCGCTAGCTGTCTCGCTCTAGCGCAGGTATGACGTCAGCGCCGAATTCGCTGCCGATCGTCGAATTCGCTGTCGGATTTTCAAACGCGCAGCGCAGCGGCTGCAATTTTTCGCTCTCTAGGGTTTTGTCCAGCAGCGCGCAGCGTTGGATTTTCTCAAGGCTTGGGTTATTCTTGGGTTAACTGACTTTCGGTCTTGTGTAAATAAGGACTGAGCTACAACTTTTTAGCAGCCAATTGTTGCTTTCACTAGGCTTTAAGCCTAATTATTTTGCTTATATTTTAAATAAATAGATTAAGATTTCATTGCGCATAATTGGTAAATTCCACACACACATAAATTAAATCCTTGCATATATGAAAATCCCAATATATATATAAAGTCAAATTTCCGGATATAATTATCCGCCTGCCTGAGCCGCATGAAAAATACCCGATTAATGCTTGGCGACAACTTCCGTTGGAAAATACGAGAACGCGAAAAAGGACGCGCGTCCGAGCGGGACGAGGCTTACCTAACCTAATAGTAGAAAAACCGCTGCTAGGGTTTTTTCTTTGCGCTGGGTTTTTGGTCTTGTTACCTGCAACGGTAACTCCAATAAATGTTATTGGTAATTTTACAAAAAAATCGTTTATTACTTTATTCAAGTGAAATTAATTTTATGTTATATACAACTTTAAATTGCTAGTTTTAAATTTTGGCTTTGCAGCGCCATCCAGCGGTATGTTATTATACTTAACATACTGTTAGCTGGCTGTTGCTGTTGCTATTAACTTAGTAGTTGCTAAGACTAAAAAGGCAACATGCTTTTCAGCGTGTGTTCAATTAATTTACAATAAAAAATACAAAAATTAAAATTTTATTTTCAAGCTAAGCCACATATTTTTAAATGACAAATGCTAATTTGTTTAGCGTACGTACATTTTTTAAAAATAAAATATTCTGTTATTTTTTTAGCATGCAAAAAAGTAGGCAATGATCTCGAAATGTGCCAAGCTCAGTAAAAAATTTAGAATACAAAATATTACGCTGCATAACTTTCGGATGCGCTTGCTAAAATAAATCCGTTAGTCGATTTATTTTTAAAATGTAAAATGCGAGAAAAACTTCAAAATTTATTGATTATAAGTCTTACTAAAAAATAATAATAATTTAAATTGACATGATCTTTGAAATATTCGTACTTTATAATATTTTGGTATGCAGAAAGCTCTTGACAAATTTGTAAAGATACAAATAATTCACTACATAATATAGTAAATAATACAGAAGCATTATATTATTATAATCTAAAGTCTTGGGGCAACTATCTGCACTAAACGTCAATTTAACTATTATTAATAATTTACTTGCTCATTCTGGTTGTGAAATTCAGAAAGATCTTGAGCTCTGAACAAAAAAATAGCTAAGCGTAGTAAAATGTATTTGATTAATCTGTTTCTGTTTCATATGCGCAAACAATTATTAAATTAGCACATTAGTATTGTATTAATTTAATATTAATTGTATATAATAATTATACTATACATATTCTTTGTTTGCTTAACAATATTGACAAAGGTTTTTGGCTTTACATTCGCTGCATAAAGTGTATATTGTAGTCGTGAGCTTTTGAAGCTGCGCTGCATATTTGGTTGCATTATACGCATTTGCTACGCTTAAGTCACGTAGTATATTGATTTCAAATGCGTTTATGTTGATTTAGAAGCGGGGCAAAAAAATTAAAATAAAATGAAATGAAATGAAATAACATAACGCGTCAGGCCAGTGGAGTCGTTTGCTTGCTCTCCTAAGGTATTTTGCAAATAAAAACAGAGCCAGCTTTCCATTTTGACAAAAGCAAAGTAATCCTGTCATCTAAGAGCAAGTGTGTGGGACTACGAGCATGTGTGTGAGAGCGTGAGAAGAAACTTTTGGTGCACGTAAATCTCGCTCGACAATCAATTAAAATTAAAATATTTTTTGTTACTCGCATTGCGGCATGTAGACAAAAAAAAAAAAAAAAACAACAACAAGACAAACAAACGAAACGAAACGTATGTACATACGGCACATATTTGAATTGACTTTTGATGATGTTGTATCACGATTTATTGTTACCAAAAATGGTTGTCAAAGCGCGTGGAAAAGTGGATCAGCCAACGACGTCGTCTAACGGGCAAATCAAGCAGCAGCAGCACACAAAAACACACAGACACACACACACACACACGGCAAAGAGCAGCAAGAGAGCGAGCACAAAAAAAAAAAATTAAATAAAACTCCCACAGCGGGCTGTCGAAATGCCTTATTGTCTCACGTATGCGCAGCGGCTACGTCTGTCGCTTGTTTTGACTATGCGCCTGCGCCTGGGCCAAGATGCTAGCCAAGCGATTAAACGAGCTGCAAATCAAAGCAAAAGCAAAAGTCAGATTAATTGCTTTTTTTTCTTTTTCGTTTCGGGGCGAGTGCAAGCAGCCAATGAGAAACGCTGGCGCCAACACCTACGCTAAACTTGTCACGCGTCTGTGTGTGGCAATGCATGTTAATTAACAGAGCTACACACACATGCACACACACGAACACGAAGAGCGACAGATAGAGAGACAAACGTGAGTGCCGCACACATACCTAGACAAGCGACAATGTAAACAGTTGGCCACCCAATAATATGCGCGCCAACTTGTCATTTAGCCTAGCTCCACCTTAACTAAACAAACAAACTGGCACACCAACACACACACGCACACACACGCGCGCGCTCAATAGACAGCGCCGCTGTTAGAGAGAGCGCCACAGCTGCAAACAAAGTCAAACATGTTGGTTGGAGCTAGTTTCATTCCAACATCGCATGTTGCGCTAGTCGGTTGTGTGTCGCGCTTTGTTTTTCGTTTTGCACTTTTGGCGCTCGCGTGTTTTTATTTGTCGCTAAGAGCTTCCCTTTATTAGAAATAAATAAAAAAAAACAGCATTGCAGGCATTTGCATGGCGTATTTTTAAGCCGGCTTTTGTTACGTTAAGTTACGCGTGCGTGTGCGTGCGTGCGCGTTTGCGTCTATGCGTGCGTGCAGTTTGATTTAAATGGTGTTTTAAGTGAAATTAAAATGACGGATGTGCTGTAATTTGCACAAACAGACGGACACAACACGTACAGCGTACTGAGTACTGAGTGTCAATAAATATTTAAACAGGCACCAGCAGCAGCAGCAGCATCAGCCCATGGGGCGTAACACACATGTGCCGAGCCTAGCTTTTAATTTACAACAGCAACATAGCGCGTGATTACAACGCCCCAACAACAACAACAACAACAGCTACATACGTTGATCGAATTAAGTGTGCATCGTACGTAGTACATCGTTATCTATAGTAGTAACGTTGATTGCCGTTTGTTGCGCCCGCGGCTGCGTGTGTGTCCGGCAATTGAGCGGATATGCAAGAGAAAAAGTGTAACACCCCCGCCCAGGAAGCTGGCTGCAATAAGTGCTAATAAGTGACGAGACCATAGACCGGATGTATTTATAAAAACTCTCGCAACGTTTTGTTTTCTTTTTCGTTGCGACTGCAAACGCCCAACGAATTACAACGCTACGTTACGTTGCGTTACGTTACGCTTCATATTTGACTAACTAAGCAAAAATATAAACAACAACAGCAACAACAGCAACTGCACTTGCACATGCGCACGCGCTCTGCAACTCTTTCGCGCGCGCTCTCTCTCTCTCTCTCTGTCTCTCTTCACTTTGCTGCGTTGACTGCAACGCTGGCGTCACGCACCGCGAAGCTTTTCGCTTCGTCTGCAAAAAGTTTACAATGCGGCTGCCGATATCAACGCTGCTTCTGCCCATGCGTTGGCTGCGCAGTCGCACATTCGGCAGCCGTCGCTAAAGCAAAACAGCAGTGAGCAGAGCAGAGCCCCCCAAAGCCAAAAGGAACAACGAAAATATTTAACTACGCTACGTGCGTTGCACTTTGTTTACTTCTGTGTGTGTGTATACGTGTATTCGGGTAATCGTATTCGTGTACGTGTACGTGTGTGTGTGTTTTGTTTGTGTTGTGAGTGTAACTCTCGTGTTTGTTGTTGTCATTGATTTGGCGGATAGCATGCAGCAAAAGCAAACGGTAACAGCTGCTGCGACAATAGAGACAGAGACTAACTACAATAGTTGCTGCGATTATTTCAAGCACCATCGTCGTTGTCGTTGTTGTCGTTGTTGTCGCCGTCATTGCAGTTGTACACGCTGCAGCAGTTCGCAGTTCCGTAACGTGGCCAGAACGTTGCCGGGCAATTATTATTTTGTAAGACGTTTTACAATTTAATGGTTTTCATGGTAAGCACCACTCCATTTCCAACTCCAACTCCAGCTTAGCCAAACGCCAACGCCAACGCCATATGCCGTGTGCCTCCGTTTACAAATTCTCTTTACCCTCGGCTGCTTCCACATTGTTTGCTTTGGCATGTCCGTTTTCTTCTTCTTCTTTTTTATGGCCAACAGACGCCCCTCGCTGTGTGCGCCAGGAGAGACACTGAGGCTTTGGCTTTGACACCTCAGGCTTTGATCACAACCTGCTGTGTAATTAGGCAACGCACACATTCTTATCATTCTCACTCTCACTCTTTACTCTCTCTTTCTCTCTTTCTTTGCTTGCAGAATGGACTGGGATCCGACCCTCTGTCAGCAAAGGAGGTAAGTGTCCAGATCATTATAATTAAGACATTCGCGATTAATCAATCGTAGCGTATTATTATTTTTAATGCTATATTGTTACATTGAAAAGAACAAATAGGGAGGAGACAAATAAATGTAATATTTTTATTAGGTGTCAACATAAGCTCAAATTTAATTTTAGCAAGAGAGATAGGATCATAATGAAAACTAAATTGCAAAAAATAATTAAGCTGAATATTTAGATTTATGTGCCTGAGACGATTTTTTTCAATTCATCTGCATAAGGGAATTAAATGCTAATTTTGACTACTAACTGCTACTATAAATAATAAAATAGCAAAATTTGTAATGAGATAATAGATATAAGATAATTCCTCTGCTTATAGTAGGATAATATATGTATATTAAAGATGTTCCAAATTCTTCTGTGTGTTCATTGAATGGATAACTCCCTAAATATATTAAGCTTATTTAAATTATTTAGGACTCTTGGATACTTTAGGACTTATCTTATTGGTTTGGGACTTATTACTTATAGCTTTTGGTAATCTTTGCAATAGGTTGATATTATATCTGGTAGTCTTATTCAGTTCTCGCCTCAACTTTGCTATACAAAAAGATAAACATGAATTTCTTCAAGTCATTTATGGCTCCAATTCTCAGCTCAACTCCTACTTCATCTGGTTGTATATCATTGATTTGATATCTCCCTAAATATATTAAGTTCATTTAAATAATTTGCGATTCTTGCGTAGCTTTGCCATATAACTTGATATAATATTGGTAACCTTATTTAGTTCTTTACTATAGAAAAAAGTTAAACATGTAGTTCTCAATTCATTTATGGCTCGAATTCTCACCTCAATTCCTTGACGCGCCAACACGTCATAGTTGTAATAGCTACGGCAAATTAGACGTATAAACATGATTGTAAATGATATAGTTGGTGGGTTATATCTACTTATTATTTGTAACATAAATGACAAGCGTCAAGAATTCCCAGTACTGCAATTGCTGGCCGTCTTATAAAACTCATCAATTGGCCACAAATTACGCGTCTCAAAGCACAAAAGCCGCTGCAGAGTCTATGCGTCTGGCCTGGGCCCGAAAAATTCCTGCAGCAAATATCATTTGCCAGCTAGCATACCAGCCGGAAAACAATCCATAAAACTGGCCATCAAGTCAGCCAAGTCAGCAGCAGGCAACTAACTAATGGGCTAGAGATTCGCCTGCGCCTTCGCCGCTCTCTCAACTCTTGATCGGCGCCTATGAGAAATTTCAGCACGTCTCACACAAATTAGCGCAACGATTGCAACGCCAATAACAATATCATAAAAGAAGGGTCCGGAACGCTGCGCTCCGCTCGCGTTTTGAGATTGAGTTCGAGAGCTAACAATAAATCAACGTAGTTAAGCAAGGCAATTAGATAAAATGCCTTGGACAGTTTTGCTAGGGCAAACACGTTCGCATATCAATTGCAAGTGAAGAGACAAGAGTGGGGGGGGGCTACGATCTGCAATGAAGTTGTTCTCTAGCTGCAATCCATAAGATAAACAGCCAAAAGTCCAGTCATACATAAAGCAAACGGCGCTGACTGCCCCGGACACAATCGAAGACAAACTATCTAATCTAAATGTTGTTTCCAGAGCCAATGAGCATTTGTTTGCTTAAATGAATGCAACAGCAATAGTAACAGCAACAGCAGCAGCAGCAGCAGCAACCGACACGGCAACAACTGCAATTACAAATTGCTGTGCTGCTGTAATACCTTGTAATTGGTTAGCTAATGTTATTTAGTTTATTACTTAGTTCGTGAGATTTACTTTTTCGACTTTTAACTGCAGATTTTGTTTAACGTATTGCACATGAAATTGAAAGTAGAGTGTGATTGTTAAAAAGCAAAGCTGCACATTTTGCAAATAATTACAAGTCATAAAATATTAATGATAATTTCATGCACTGCAATAAAAGTAAAAAATGCAATTAATATATTTTTATTTGTAGTTTATAGTCAAATAGTTCTTAAAAATCACATAAATAAATATGAATTAATTATTTTAATGCTCGACAAAGCTCCAAAAGCAAATAAATATTTGCATTTATTATTTTAAATTGCGACAGAACTTCAAAATCGAATAAATAAATTTGAATTAGTTACTGCAAAATTAAACTTTGCTTTTGAAAATAATATTTTTACTTATAGATAATTGATAATTTTTAGAAATCAAATCAATAAATATGAATTAATAATTTTTATTTTCGTTAAAGTCTTAAATATATTTTTATTTATAGATAATTGCTAAATAGTTGTTAAAAATCGCATAAATAAATTATGAATTAATTATTTTAATTTTCGACAAAGCCTTAGTTAAATAAATAAATTTGCATTTATTATTGTAGATAGAGCTTAAAAATCACATAAATAATTTTGAATAAATAAATTTGAATTATTTACTGCAAAATAATTTTTTGCTTTTGAAAAAAATAAATATTTTTATTTATAGATAATTGCTAAATAGTTCTTAGAAATCTGATAAATAAATATGAATTAATTATTTTAATTTTCGACAAAAGCCTTAAAGTTAAATAAATAAATTTGCATTTATTATTTTAAATGCGACAGAACTTAAAAATCACCTAAATAAATTTGTATAAATAAATGTACGTTTGAGCTTAAAAATCCAATAAATAAATTTGAATTAATTACTGCAACCTAATTTTGCTTTTAAATAGTAAACAGTCTAAATTTAATTATTGCATGCATTTCATAAAAAACAATGTTAATAAAATAAATTGTTTGCGCATTATTTTCAATTGCAAATGAATGAAAATCATGTAAATAAATTTAAATGAGTTCTTGCAACACAATTTTGTTTTTAAATGTTTATGTTAAATAGTAAACAGCTTAAATATAATTATTGTATGCAACTCTTAATGTTAATTGCTTCATTTTTAAACAAATAAATTATTTGCCCATTATTTTCAATTGCAAATGAATTCATTGAGTTGCCTACCCCATGCTGCAATTAAAGTTAACGCGGTATGCAGATCGCGTGGCCTGGCTGGCCAAGTGTTAAAATCACAGCATCTAGAAGTTGGCCAGCTTGTAAATCGCCCACTCGACGCTGACATTTTTTCATAATTTGCGCTACAAGCTTGACAATTGTCGTCGTCGCTGTTGTTGCTGCCCAGTGGGCAACTCTGTATATTATTATTGCTGTTGCTCTGTTGTTGTTGCTGTTGCTGGTTGCTGGTTGCTCGTTGCTGTTGTTGGCAGCTTGTTTATATGTTTCTATGACTGCATCCGTTTGCTTTTGGCCAAAAACCGTTGAGAGCGCTCAAGTGTTGGCGCTTTCGCACCTCCAGCCAGTCGCTAAACTTTAAGCTACAGTTTCAACTATAAGTATGTAACTTTAGTTTCAATGCATATGCAGTGCTAAATTAAAATTTATCCGTTTTATGGCGCTGCGGGCAGCCAATAACTGTTTTTTTTTTTGTAGTCTTTATTATTTTTATTATGCGCTTACTTTTTTGGTTAATATATTTTTCAGTTTGCTTCGTATTATTGCTGTTAGTTTATTGGTCAAAAGATTTCGTAAGCGCATAATGCGCAACAATTGCGGTTTCTCATATGGGGCAGAAGCGTTCGGCGTCGTCGTCGACGGAAGTCATTTGCGGTTCCACGCAGTTGAATTCAATAATCCAAACAGCAAACAGCTAAC
Source organism: Drosophila busckii (assembly GCF_011750605.1). Classification (NCBI taxonomy): domain Eukaryota; kingdom Metazoa; phylum Arthropoda; class Insecta; order Diptera; family Drosophilidae; genus Drosophila; species Drosophila busckii. The sequence goes on from NC_046605.1 coordinate 7,394,327, forward strand.
AATCACGCAGCTATATGGCATATATAGATCTAAGCCACATACATATTCATATAGCAATCATGAATTCACTTCGATTCACTCTCGCTGGCAAACAAAAACACACAGAGAAATAAAATGATGACTTAAAGGGTCACACTTGATTAGAATAGCTAAAACATATATTTCAAAAATTTTTTTAATTTTTTAAGCATTAAGAATAATCTTTTTTAAGCTGAAATGTTTGAGTTTTTAAGACTAAAGCTCATTAGAGAAATTAAGCGAAGGTTTAAGGGATCTACTTAAGTTTTGGGTAAAGAATTTGTTTGGTTTGGTGCTGAGATTAATTAGATTAATACTATAATAGCTTACTATCATAGATTAATACTATGAAGAGGATTCCAGTATACTTTTATTTAGTTAAATTTAAGATCTTCGACTACAGCTCTTAAGTTTGCCATTTATATTAATTATTGTTATTCATATTTATACAAAATATGTGAATGACAAAGCATTAACAAAATTTCAAAGAAAAATAAATACAAGAATGAAAGAATGAATATAAAACAATGTCGAAGCATTGTATAATTTTAAAAGAATTTAAAATTGGTATCTTAGCAAATAGCAAGTTTTTTGTTTTTGGCAAACAAATTTTGGCAAATTTAAATATATATTTTTGCTTATTTAGCATTTTTATTACTTTATGCGTTAAAATTGAATAATAACTGAATTAAAAATTTTAAATATATTTTTTCTTATTTAAAACTTATTGCATTCTTATTAAAAAAAACCGAATCTAAAATAAAATATGCAGGTATAAGTTAAATGAGTTAAATAAAAACTGAATTAAAAAATTTAAATATATAATTTTGCTTATTTATAGCTTATTTAGCACTAACTAAAAAATAATATAAAATAGTTGAGTTATAATTAAAAAAATAACAATGTAAGATTATTGTTTTGAGTTTTCAATTTCTTTTTTTAATATTTTTATTTTTATTAAATATTTGTATTATTTTTATATGCGTTCAAATTGCATAAAATCAATTTAAAAATATTGTTTAGAATTTATACATTTTTTTAATAAAGCTTGTGCTGCTTTTTTGCAGTGTAGCAACCCCTTAGCTTTAGGCTAAGCCACTTGTAGCATTTTGTCAAACTTGATTAGCCATAGTCGTAGCTTATGTTCTCAAATTGTACGCTTGCATATTTAATAAGCTAACACTAATGATGATGCTGATGATGATCTTTCTTTTCTTCTAACTAATATATAAATTCTTCTTCTTTCTCGTTTGCAGGCAGAGGGCCCTCCGGTTCAAGTTGAACCAGTTGATTTGAGTTTGCGTTCGCCGCGCGGTAAGTTGCTAATTATACACACACACCATATATATATATATATAAGATATATAGTATATAAAGATAGCGTAGCTAAGCTTTGTATGGAAGTTGAGGCGAACACTTACCGTTTTGTCTATTTTGTTGCGTCTTCTTATTACTACTTGGGCATTAACATAACTAACGCTTATGGTTCCGAGTAATTAATCAATAGAGCAGAGCCATCAACTGAGTTACAACAACAACAAAAAAGGGGGTCAACAAAAAATGCGATCAATTTGCATACCAAAGTGAAAACTAGGATTTAGTAAATATATTTATATAATTATAGCTGAAAGCGTGTATAAGCTGTGGGTGTTGAATTAGTTGCATGCAACTTGTTGCAAGCAAACAAACGCAGAACATAAATGCTAACCACTGAGCCAGAACCTTAAGCCAAGTTAGCTAAGCGGGCTAGCGCAACTAACAAGCCGCAGCAACATTGAAGCGACACACGTCGCTTTGTTGTTGTTGATTTTACCACTTGAGCGACCACCAGCTGTTGACCATTTGACCTTTCTGGCCAAAGCCTTTCTCTTTGTAGCCATGTGTGTAGTTAACAGCAACGCCCCAAAAATCTTTTCAACTCATCAACAGCAGCAGCAGCAGCGACATCATCAGCATACAGTTTTTTTTTTTTAAGTTTTAGCTGCTGCTGCTGTGGCAAGTTGGCCGTAGGGTGCCTCAGCGGTACACATAATTTAATTAAGCAGCCCAAGCTCAGGTCTTAGCCTTAAATGGCTTTACAGTAAGATTAACAGCTGCGTTCATTAAAAGCTGTAGCTGCAGCTCTAAACTCTAGACTTACTCTCTGTGCCGCATATTAATCAATTAGGCATGATATTAGTGAGGGCATCATTAATTTTGTCAATACGTAGCCTAAGTTTCGTTTGCATGTTAATGCTTTCCACTTGTTGTTGTTGTTGTTGCTGTTGCTTTTGTTGTTGTTGCTGCTTTTGTTGTTTATGGCGTGCTACCACAACGCGCGACTTGTCTGCGGATCTGTGGCAAATGTGTTAAATAGCGTTAAAATTTGTAAAACAAACGGCACATAATAGCCAAAGCCTCAGCTTAATTTTCAAGTTTAACGGTCACACACACACACACAGCAACAAACACTTGACTATTTGGCTACATAAATTATAGCTTTTAAATAATTATGCAATTAGGCAGCGGGCACGCTATAGCTTTAGCTGATAGCCTATAGGCTCCAAAAATAAAATAAAAAAAAGACTGCGAAAAAAACACTGAATGAAGCTCAATAAAAAACTCAAGGCGTTGTAGCTTTTAATATAACGAGGTTAGCATACTCTGCAAATTAAAATAAATTAGCCATTTATTTAATATTTGTTAAATGTTTAGTTAGCAGCTTATTTATACCAAATTGTTTAGCCAAAACTAAAAAAAGAATCTCTTTATTTTTTTAGAATTTAGAAGATTTTAAACGCTCAGCTTGGCTTTAGTTTAAAATTTTTTAAAGCATGTGCCAGCTGAAATTTTATTAAATATTTTTTATAATTTATTATAATGAAATATTTTTGCTTTTTGTGTAATGCAACAACAATATATTCAACATTTTTTAACCTAAACTAAAAAAAGAATTTTAGCATTAGCTGCAATTTCATTTAATATTTTTTTTAGAATTTGAAAGATTTTACAAGCTCAGCTTTGCTTTAGCTTAGTTAAAAAGAATTTTTTTAAGCATGTGCCAGCTGTAATTTTATTAAATTTTTTTTATTATTTATATTATAATTACAAATTATTAATTTTATATAATGCAGAAATAATTTATTCCTAATTTTTTAACCCTAAACTAAAAAAAGAATTTTAGCAATTTATTTTTACTGCTTGTCCCTAGAATTTTATAGATTTTATAAGCTCAGCTTTGCTTTAGTTTTAATTTTTTAAAGCTGAAATTTTTTCTAAGCTGAAATTTTATTCAATATTTTATAATTTATTAAAATTAAGTATTTATGCTTTTTGTGTAATGCAAAATAATTTTAAAGCTTTCAAAAAGTGAAAATGTAACACAAAATTGTTGTAGCTTTAACTAAACGCAGCATTTTCTCAGCTTAGTTAAAATATTTTGTTAGCTCAAATTAAATTATATATTTTTTTTAAACTAAGTCTGCGCAACTTATTTAAGCTTAGTTACAATTTGTATGCAACTAATGTTAGCAGAAATTTGCCAATTTAAATAATAAAGGTCAAGCTTTTGTTGCCTACGCCTTGCATTAATTAAATCGAAATTTAAAGGGTATTTGGCACGTAGAATCAGCAACGGGCCGCGCTGAGTGCGAATTCCCACCAAGTCTAATTGCAGGCTGGGAAGCATTGCAGCCTAAAACGAAACAACTACAACTTGATTTATTTAAGCTACCCAAACAGCCCATAAATAAAGCTGTTGAACTAGCCAAAGTGCAGCGCAGCGATAAAGCGCGAGAGAGAGAGACAAAGAGAGAGCGACTGAGTGGGAGAATAAAAGAGAGCGCGAGTAGAAGGTTGGGTGACGGTTTGCCTTACCCACATTCAGTCTATGGGGCTGAGATTCAAGCCGCAGCGTCTTAACTTTAGACTTAGTCCCAGCCTAACACTTGGTCCTCCGATCGGTACACTCAGGGGCATAGGCTTTCAGGTTAAGTAGATGCGGCGACACGCGGGTCGTAGCCAAAGCGAACGACCTTAAGACGTGGCCAAAACCAAACAGGCAACCTCTTCACCAAAGCATCCATTGAATGATATGCAAGTTTATAGTTTCTAATACTCTTATGCGCTTGCGGTCGCTATAAATTTGTGCATGATTGAGAGATTGAAATAGTTCAGGTGAATTATTTATGTGCCAAGCAACAAAAATTGTGTAAATTATTATGTGTGATATCCAGTATCAGTATACTGGATAGTAGTATATATATACTACTATATGAAGCATTGTTGTTATAAATAAATTATCACTCTTTCTCAATCATTTATTAAATGAAAAAAATAATTGAGCTAACTGCAATATTCAGAAAAATAGTGGGAGAATATATAAGGATGCCATATGAAGCCACTTAAGCAGTATTATTGATACTATCGATAACTTATTGAGCATTGTTAAGCCCTTAAAATGTGAAATTGATTATTTTTAAAAAGTTTACTTTGCTTATCCTTTTTTTAATTAATAATATTTATTTAAGTGTAATTGCAGTTTTCTAAAAAATAGTTCGAACATATGTAACGAAGCCGTTTAAGCAGCATTATCGATACTATTGATACCTTTTTAAGCAATGATAGGCTCTAAAAAATGTAGCATTGATTATTTTTAAAAAGTTTACGTTCTTATATCTTGTAATTAATAATATTTAATTAAGTATAATTGAGCTAACTGCAGTATTATGAAGAATACTTCGAGCATATATAACGCACCCATTCAATTAATATAATCGATACTATCGAGTTATCTAACTAAGCATTGATAAGCGGTAAAAATGTGTAATTGATCACACTAAAAAGTTTATATTGCCTGTCTGTTAAATTAATAATATTTAAGTAATATTTTAGTAAAAGCAAAAAATGTTTTAAAATAAATTCAGCGCCATACGCAGTTAGCGTTAGTTAGTTTTAGAACATTTTGAGTTGAAATGCTGAACATTTCGTTGCAGTCTGTACAAAATAAATTCATGCGCTTCATTTATTAAAAGTTCGCTTTAAAGAAAGCGCATTAAGTATTCGACTCGTGAACGTTAAGCTTAACTGTTGTTACCGTTGCTGCACTTCATCGATTCAGGCGGCTGCTGATAGTTTTTTTTTCATTTTTGGTTTTTTTTTTTGCTTTTTGGCATCTAAGATGCGATAGAGTGCACATCGGGCAACGCCATCGCCATTTGGCATCTCATAACTGCAGGCCGTGCCGCTCCTCAGCAGTAAGAGCTAAAACATAAATCCACAAATGCATACACTGGGCGATTGTTTTTTAATTATGCTCGAGAGCTGAGAGGCTCAGACGGGCTGTGCCGCTGGCAAGCGCGAGGTGCAAGCTGGGCCATGAGTACAGGTTCAACTCCGAATCTTAGTGTGTGTGTGGAGCTGTTTAACATGGCGCGTATGTAGCGCGCTTGTCGCGCGTCGTCCTCGTCCTCTCCAGCGCCTCAGACTTGACTTCGGCTGTTTGACTTGACTTGACTGAGTGACTGCCTTTTTGAGGTTATGTGAAAGGTCAAGTTCGTGATCGCATTCAAACATTTTTGCCAACCACTCATCTTGCTGCGCAGATCTATCGCTCTCACTCGCTCACTCACTCACTCTCTTTCTCTCTCTGCTCCACCTTGCTGCTGCTGCTGCTGCAAAAAACGAAACACGAGTGTGAGCCCGACCCAAAGCAAAGCGCACAGACGTCGCAACATAGAAAAATTGAAGATGAGCGTGCCACCACCACGCCACGATTCTGCCATTGCCCCACCCCCCGCACCCGCCCCACTCCAGCCCGCTGCAGCTGCGTCCTTCTCGCACCAAATTGAGTGAATGTAAACTGTGGTTTACTTGTTTCCAGCGTTGTCATAGTAATTTTTCTGCACTATAACAACGGCCAGCGTCGCCTCCAACTTCCCCAACTCGCAGTCTCAGTCTCAGTCGCAGTCGCAGTCTCAGTCTCCGCTTCAGTGGCAATATTCAAACAACAACAAAAGCTACAACATGGCAACAAAAAATGGAGATGCTGATGACACTGGAGACACGTTGTCTCTCTGGCAATCGTGCAACTGACACACCAGCGAACAACAACAACAGCAAACAAACAAAATGTTAGAGCAGCATATGCCACACGAACTAAAAATTACACTGGACAACAAGGGGTGCGGCTGCTATGCAGGCAAGCACATATAAAAAAATGTTTGAGGGGGTTGGGTAGTCAACAAATATTCAATTCTTCTTTTTTTTTGGGTGGGTAATTGCTTGTGCAGAAGATTTCGAGCGCAGCTATTTTGATTGCGCTGCATTTTGCAATTGAAATTAAGCAATTGGCAGAGAATTTATTTCTGCTTTAAAGTGTATAAAAGCATTAGAAATTGCTTAAGTATTGATGCTAAAATATAGCAAAGATATTGATGCTTAGCTGTGATTTAGTTGCACACTTCAAATAATTGGAAATTAAACTTAAGTCGTTGCTTGATGCTGCAATTGAAATAAATGTGCTAAATATTGCTAATTAAATTGTTTAAAATTATTAAAAGCTGCACTAAAATATAAAAATAAAATATGGCAAATATAAAGTTTAGATCTTGAGCTTAAGCTGCGATTTAAAATATTTGCTTAAAATATTTGAAATTAAAGTTGAAATAAATTTGATAAAAATTCTTAATTTTAAGCAATTTTAAGTGATTAAGAACTGCTTTCAGTATAAAGTATGAAAAATAGAGTTCATTTCTTAAAGCGTCAGCTTTAATTAAGTTAAAGTTGTTTATATTTAAATAATTTTTTTTTTTTAATTTGCGTTGCGGCTCAATTTGCAGTTGCAAGAGAATTTATTTATTTGCTTATAATTTACGTATTGAGCGTTAAGAATTCTGATAAAATATAGCAAATATATAGCTAAGATTTTAAGATTTGGCTTTAATTTAGCTAACGTTGTTTGGACTTCAAATATTTTTTAAAATAAATTTTATCGTTGGGAGCAAGTAAAATCTATTGAGTGGCAGTTCGATTTGCAATTGAAAGAGAATTTATTTATTTGCTAATAATTTGAGTAGTGAGCTCTAACATCTATAGGAAGTCTTTTAATAATATATAGCAAATTTATAGCTAAGATTTAGTGGAAGCTCTTTAGTCTTATGTTTTATCGCAAATTAGACTTACAGCTCGATTTGCAATTGAAAGAGAATTTTTTATTTCCTATTGTATTGAGCGTTAAATTTCTTTAATAAAATATAGCAAAGATTTAGTCTTAGAATATTTTATTAAATTTTAATTTTTGACGCTAATAAATTTTGCTTATAAAATAAGCTTAAGCTAAGATTTGTATAAATGCGCTAAAAATAAGTTTTGACCACTAAATTGTTTTACAACAAGTTGAGCTAATTTTATAAAAATGATTTCATATTTTTCGCGCAGCCTCTAATTCAATCTGTTAGTCGCTCGCTTAAGATTTATTTATGCAGTCGCCGTAACTTGAGACTGATCGTTCACATGCATAGCTTAGGCGTTAGTTAACGCCTAACAAGTGCAGCCAAGCCCCAAGACTGGCACATAAATCAACGCCCAGCGGCCAACTGTGCAGCAAAGAGAGAAAAAAAAATGAAAACCTGTTGCACAGTGTGGCAGCGCATCTGCCAAGTTAAAGTCACAGTCACAGGCTTAGAGCCAAAAAGGAGCATGCGAAAAAAAAAACACAAAAAAAAGAAGCAGCGAATAAAATATAAATAAAAATAGCAGCCAAGCCAGGCAAACGCCGCGCGTTGTTGTCTGCGTCAAAATGTTGCTGTTGTTGCTGCTGCTGTTGTTGTTGCTGTTGTTGTTGTGTATTTTGGCGCGGAGTAAGTAGATCCACGCTTTCGTGAGCAAACAATTCGAAAGCTGACAAAAGTGCTGTGGCAATAACATGTTAACGACGATCTCAGCTGACGATCGATGCCGCAGCCCACACGAATGGCAATCATAAGCCACGACAAGCCTCAAAAGAGAAAAAAAGGCAGAAGATAGTTAGTTTATATAGTATATAGCATAGATATAAATCGTACGAAGTTTAGTATGTTTTGTAGTTCGTGTAGCTCATTAGCTGCCAGCTAATTTCGCAAGTTGCTACAACAATGTACAATAAACTGGGCTTGCATATTTATTGGTCATAAGTGCGCCGCCGCCGCCGCCAACAAAAAAATACAAAAATACTTTAAAAATTTGTCTCCAAGCAAGCGAAAAAAAAAAATTGTCCAAAAAAGTCGAAACTGCTTGCATATTAGCAATTTGCATTGTTTGTGGCCAACAACATGTGTGCAGCACTTGGCGACTGGCTGACTGCACTGGTTTCCAAGCCTTTCCAAGTGGCTTGCAACAGGCCAGCAACAACAACAACAACAACAACAACAATGGGGCATGCAGCTTGTTCATAGCTGTGAAAGAATTCTTGTGGCACAGACAGACAATTCGTGCACCCGCGCACACTCGTAAATGGACGCTTCGTGTAAACAGAAAAATTTGACTCATGACTTCCACACACACACACAAACACAAGCACACACACACACATTGGTATCCTTTTATGGCTGCGCTGGCTGCTACACTTTTAGTTTTGCTCAAATTAGTCAGCGGGATTTTTGCGGCTATGTTTCTACAAATTAACGCCAATTTCGTATCACGTTATTAATAGTAACCATTAAATTTCGAGCCGCTCTCAGATCATTATCTTGGCCCGCATTGGCGGCTAACAAGCCAACAACAAAAGGCAGGCAACAGTTTGGCTAGTGGGTGAGCTGCTGCCGCTGTGATTGCGATTCCTTTGCTACTGAACGTGGCTAGCGCAGCTGCTGCTGCTGCCTCTTGCCTTAATTATCTAGCCTGGCCAAAAAAAAACTAAATTGTCTATATGTTTGTTTATCTATAGCGACTTACAAAAAAAAAAAAAGCAGCTGCAGTCGCGTCACCTTTGTTTGCCGTATTGAGTGCGATAAGCTTGTTAACTGTTAACCAAATCTGTAGCAGGCCACTGGAAAAATGGAGCCAAGCGTCTGTTGGCCATGTGTACGCCCACATGTTGGCCATGTGCATTGCCTAGCGAGGCAGCAGCAACTGCCACCGCCACAAGAGTGCACTAATTTTTTTTCTTCTACTTGCATTGGCTAATTAACATTCGCCTTGCTCTAGCAGCAAAATTTAATTAATGTGGCTAGCAGGATTATGAGCAAATCGTGGCTGGCCAAAAGTTATTTGTTTGTTTTAAAAATACATTTTTTAGCATTAAGCCATACGAAGTATTTAACAAGTTAGTTAATTGTTTTATATTTATTGCCAAGAATTGCTAACAAATAATTTAGGCAGCTAGACAAAGGGCTTGGAAATAAATTATGCATAATAATAAGAAAATATAACTTCAATTAAGTATAAATAATAATATTATGAAATAATTTTCTGAAGGCTTTTAATAAACATTTTTATTATTGAGTAAATAAACTAAATAAATAAGAAATAAAAGCAGTAGAAAACAAATTATGAATAATCATAATAAAATATAATTTCAATTAAAAAGACATAAATATATTATGAAATAATTTTCTTAAGGCTTTTAATAAGCATTTTTATTATTGAGTAAATTAACTAAAAAACTAAACTAATTAAAATAATAAAAGCATTAGGAAATAAATTATGAATAATCATATTAAAATATAGCTGAAATCAAAAATAAATAATTATATTATGAAATAATTTTCTTGACTCTCAAAATAATTTTTTGAGACTCAAATTTGTTTTTGAGTAAAGAAACTTAAATTTCTTTAAGCTTTAAAACTTGTTTGAATATTCTATAATATTTTTAACAGATTCTAAGCATAAAGTGGAATTTATGCAAAAGAATTAAATTAATTAAAAATTACAAAATATTTTTAGGCAAATAAGAATTTTTTGTTTTAATAATTTGTAGCTTTGTTTTGTATAAGAAACTAAAGAGTTTAAGCTCAAACTTATTTGCTAAATAATTAATTATTATAAGATAAAAATTATTTGCGTATTATTCAAGTATGCTCAATTACTTAAATAAACTCAAATTTATAATTACACATTATTATTAGTAATTCAAAATAGTACATAAAATCATTACGCTTATTTTCCAAAATAATTTAAGTGAGTAAGTAATAGTAAATGATATTTAGTAAACTTTTTATAGTTTGCTTAAAAATTGCACTAAAAGCGATCGTAATTTATTGTGATAAGCTTAATCGCTGCATCTAGATCAGATATAGATCAACTACACCTATTGAAGCTTAGTTTGAAATTAATGGCTTAAAATTGTTTTTAGATTGTTGCGCTTGATTTAATGTCTATATTAATTGATTGCAATTGCATAGACTTAAGCTTGTTGGGCGCTGAGCACATGTCCATCTCTTCCAAGCTGTTGGTCTGGCTTAAGAGCGGCAGCGGCATCGGCATCGATCGTAAGCTGCGATAAACAAATGTGAATCGGATAATGTCATGTAGCCATGTCATATGTTAGCAGCAAAAAGCGACTACAAACTGGAGCAGTAAGTCAAAAGCAAAAACAGCAAACAAAACAAAGCAAAAGCAAAAAAAAAATAAAACATTCTTATCGATTACACCTGAGACCTCAATCAATAAATTGATTGTTAGCGATCAGTTTAAGGCAGGCATGCCAAACAGGCAACCAGCGAGCCAGCCAAGTGGTGCAGAGTGGTGCAGAGCGGTGCTGTGTGCTGTGCTGCTGCATGTGGCTCGCATACAAAAGAGTTTAGATGTTGTTTGCTGCATTGCTGCGGTTGCTTGGGCTCTTAAGATAAGCCGCCGTGGCTGCTGCGGCTGCTGCTCTGCTTGGCTTAGCTTTGGGTCGCTTTGCCTCCGTTTTGGTTGCAACAGCTCAGACCGCAGCACTTTGATCGCTGGCAAGCGATATGCGGCAAGCGGCGTTGTTAGGAAGTCGTCGCTTGGACGTTTGTTTGTTTTGTTTTGTTTGTTTGTTGCCTTGTTGCTGTTGTTGTTGTTGCTAGATTTGTGTAAATGTCAGGTGGTAATAGTGACACTGTGCGCCATTTGATTGGTTTTAGTTCCAGGCAGTCGACACTGTCTGCGCTCATTACAACTCAAACATTCTTTTGTCATTTCATTTTTAATTACAGGGTATACAAAATTCAGTTCGCTTGCTCTACGTTTCGTTTTCAAGGCTTTTGTTCTTCTTAATTGGTTCATTTTCGCAGCACTTGTTGACTAACCAAAAAAAATATAAATAAATGTGCAAAAACTTAATGCTCTACAGTTGATTATTTATTGCAATCGGCGCGCAGCAATCGAATAAAAACATGTAAATCAAATTGCCAGGCTAACATGACGTATGAGTAATGTTGATTAGTATCAAATGCGAACAGTTGTCAAGCTACAAGCAGCACCAGCAGCAGCAGCAGCAAGAATTAAATAACTAATTGCAATTGTATGTTATACGTAAATTAATTAGACGAACTAATGAACTGCATCAAAGAGAAAACATATGTTTGAATTTTTAATTAAATTGTAGTTCTAAACTTAAATGCAGCTTAAGCAAAACAAACAAACAATTGAAATTAAATTAAATTGAATCTAAGACAATTTAAATTAAATTAATGCTTAAATCTTAACTTAAATGAAGCTGACAAATCAAACCTAACAATTAAAAATTAAATTAAATTAAACATAACGCAGTTGAAATTAAATTATTGATTAAATTTAAGCTGCCAAATCAAAAACAAAATAATTGAAATTAAATTAAACGAGTGAAATTAAATATTGATTAGAGACAGAAATTACATATAAATTAAACATAAGACATGAACAGACTGATCGCAGTTTATTTTTTTTAAACATTTAATATGGTAAAATCATATGGGGATGGCTGTAAGTTTTATTTGAATATACAAATACGAAATAGCTTCTATTATCAGTTTTGATAATAATTTATTTTTATTTAGAATTATTTATAATTGAATTTCCAAGAGTTTTTTGTAATATAAAAATTCAATTTTTCGAAAGGGACTATCTATTGATATATCATAGTTAGTTATAGTTATAACTATTGATATATCATATTTATTATTTAGTCATAATCATGCTTAAATTTTAATTTGTATATAAAAATCATAAATAGCTTCTATGTATTATCAAAAATCAATATGAATTTTTATTTTTAATTATTTTTATTTAGATATATTTATAAAAGCAAACTTTTATTATAAAAGTTTATTACAAGAATTTTTTGTTCTTTCGAAAGGGACTAGCTATTGATATATCATAGTTCTTATTTAGTACCTTTAACTTTTACTCAGCTTAAGCTCAAGTCAGTCCATTTACCATATAAGGCTACCAAATTTTCTTGCCAAACATTATACTCTTTGGCTAGTAACCTTTTCATTTAAGCCAAAGCGAGCCATCAATTCAGTTTCTCAGTTTTCAGTTTCTTAGTTTTCTGCAACATTTATTGTTACTACACCCAAAATCTCATCAAAATCGCAACTGGTTGCCATTGACGAGCGGAAAGATGCTGTGGGTAACGCCCACAACAACAGCAACGAACGGGGCGACACCCAAGCCCAAAATATTGAGCAGCAGTTGCAGTTGCAGTTGCAGTTGCCCACAGTCGTAAATTGAAAGCACACGCTGCGTCATCAAAGTCATTAAACTGTCGACTGAGAGCTTACGGAAGTTTCACAGCGTTTTCGTATTTTTTTGGGGTGTGGATGTAGCTGCGTCTCTTGTCTGTCTGTGTAAGCGATATGTTTGGCTCTGTGTGTGTGTGTGTGTGCGGCAAGAACGTCAAACATATGTGGGAGCGCAATAATGCGGAGGTGTAGAATGTGGCAAGCTAGACAGCCAAACAACCAGTCAGTCAGTCATGCAGTCAGTTCGTCAGTCAGTCAGTCAGAAGCTGCCTGCGCATGTGATTTAAAAGAAATAATAATAAAAGTGGCAAAGTTGCGTCTGCGCCTTCAACTCGGGTGTGTCGCCATGGCGACAATTTCGCAACGGCTGCTGCCACAACAAAAAGTTAGCAAGCTCCAGCTAAGATAAGTAGTTGGTAGGTGTGTTCTTTACTCAGTCAGTCAGTCAGTCAGTCAGTCTGTCTGTCTGTCGCTCAGTCGCTCACTCTGTGTGTAGTCGGTGCATATCAAACGTGTCGGCGTTTTAATAATAACTACGCATGCAAAAGCGAAACTAAAACTGCAACTTGACTAATTTGTCAGCTTTGGTGTTACACCGACAAATTAAAAGCGCGCACACATAATTTGTCTAGCCAAATGTTAAAATAATACACAAATTTTATTGCGAAAGCTGCGCGAAGAGAAGCGACTTTCAGTTTATTAAAATGACAGCAAGTTGTGTAAACATTTTGATTACATAGCATTAATAATTAGCTGCAACTTCTTATGCAAATGAGTGTAGGCTCAGCCTGTTTGACTGCAGACTCACTGAAATTTAAATTAGAATTATTAATCTATTAAATTGTTTATGCAACATAATTGTAGGCATTATGTAATGATTATACAATGAGTAATTTATATCTCATTGCTTATAAATAAAGCAAGAATAATTCGAGCATAGAAGTATTAAAGATTAATTTTATTGTAAGTGTAACTGCATGGAAAGCTACAAGCAGCTTGCACTAATATTTAGTTTATATATATAAATTTATACAAATTTGCATAATCTCTAATTATTGCTATTAGTTGAAATTGTAATTAATAGAAACTTAGAAACTAAGCAAGACCTGAAATCATCAAACTTCAAACAACTTCAAGTTCAGCTTTCAAACAAAAATAAACTAATTACCAATTACTTAATTTGATTAGCATTATCAATTATTTATTATCATATACGCTTGCTATAATTTTTTAAGCACAAAAACGTTGACTTCATTTACAACATTTATTAAGGTACGATATATACAGTTGCTAGTAGTTGGTTGGTTGTTTAAGCCCAATCGATGCTATCGATAAATCTACTCTTAACTCTCTATCCTATTAGTTGAAATCGTAATTAATTAAGCAAGGCTCAAAATAATCAAACTTCAATCATAAATTCAGCTTTCAAACAAAATTAATCTAATTACCAATTACTTCATTGATTCGCAGTGTCAATTATTATTATTTATCACATAAGCTTACTATAATACTTTAAGTACTATATTATAACAATTATTTATACAAAAACGTAGATTTCATTCACAAATTTTTCAGACGAATTCGAATGTTAATTATAAACAACTGCTGGCACTATCAATACCATCGATAAATCGTGCTGCATTTGCATAGCATGTAATCGATACGTTGCTTTATAATCTATGCTGTGCGACTTACAGTCTCATCTGCCAGTTTGTGGCTACGCCTACGTCTCTACTCCAATTCTAATTGTTACTCCAGCCCCTGCTACACTTCAGCGCCTTATCGCTACTTCTATGTTAAACGTGACTTTCACAAATCAACCTTCAAAAGGTTTTCTTCTTCTTCTTCTACTCTCAACGAGTAGCGTGTACCAGGCGCAAAATGGGTTGCTTAACAACAATAGCAGCAGCAATAACAACAACAACAACAAAGCAGTGGGAGAGACACAAAAAAAATCTAACAACATTTGAAGCGTTTACTTTGGCGCTTCATCGAATATTATTTCTCACGTTCTATTTTTTGATCGAGCTGCTGTGATCTTTAGTGTTTGTGTTGTTGTTGTTGTTGTCGCAGTTGTTATAAATTTTTGATTTTGTTTATGATCGGAACTGCGATTGTATCAACGCTGATTAGATTTGTTTAATTGAAGGATATAAAAAATTGATTGGAGTTGGGCACTAAAACAAAGTGTTAAAAATAAAATAAAATAACTGAGTGAGTGTGTTGGCAATTTCCGTTTACAATTAAAGGCGCACACTGTTGGCCAATTCAATTAAGCCATAAAAGCGCTGGCGAGGAGCAGCAATTGCGCGGCGAGAGCTGCTGCCCCTTCAGCTTTGCATGTTCAAAATCATAAAAATGTTAAATGACAAGCGGGCGCATGTCCAGGACTGTCCGCGCTGTCTGCTGTTGTTGTTCGCATTGTCAAATTGCGATCAAAAACGCAAAGAAACGAAACATGCCACACGAAGCCCAAACCAGCAGCATCATGAATCAAACGCCAGCCAAACAGCCAAACAGCTAACAACAAAAACAAAAGTCTCAGCCAGACAGGCAGACCAACAGACAGACAGAGCCAAGTCATGGAGGCTGAATGCGTTTTAACGGCTACTTGTCTTTGGCTATTTATTGAAAGGATTTTCAACACTCACACACACACACAGGCACACACATGGACAGCAGTCATTCATGCATGCATTCAATCATTGAATACAATTTGAAATTGTACAACAAGTCGCACATTTGCGCCTTTTGCCACATGTTGTCCAACAGCAACTGGCAACAGCAACAGCAACTGGCAACTGCGTCTGCGTTGGTGATGCCACTGCCACTGCCACTCACTGGCTTTTGGCCACAAGCAAAGCGCAAGCTGCACACATTTGATTATGAAAAGCCGACTGCGTTTTGTGGCAACCAAATCGATAAAAATAATTGGTTGCAACTTCAACAGGCAACTGCGTTGGCAACTGTTGCTCGTATTCTGTTGCAGTTTTAGCTTTGACATGAATTGCAGCTGATCTGCTTGTCGAGCTCAACAGACAGCTGGACAGACGGAGAGACAGACAGCTGAACGAGCGAGCGAGACAGCAAGCGCAACGCTTTTCCCACGTTCGTGAAAATATTTTTGTGCGCAAATTATTGGCAAATCAAGAAATATACAAAAAAAAATATTTTTTTCTTGTTGTTGCTTTGAATGTGATGTGCTTGTAAATTATTTTAGTTTTTTTTTCTTAACATTGCAACTCAATTCGGTTTGGCCAAATTAAGCCATGGCTAGCAGTCTTGGCATATTTTTGAAAGAAAATACAAAATCAAACAATTGCAGCGATTTTAGAGCAAAGACAAACAATTTAGTTCAATTTGAAAAATAAACAAAATAACAATAAAGCAGTTTAAGTTTTAATTGAAATGCAAGCTTAGACTTAAATTTAAGTCTGCATCTAATAATATATTTATTTAAACTACTTTAGTAATTTAACTTACTTTAGTATGCAATGGTCAAGAATTTGATGCTACAATTTTCTGGATATAATTCGGGAATGCCACAGTTATAAAATTAAATATTTATGGCTTTTTTTTCATAAGAACAATTTTGGCATAGCGGAAAACGGGAGATTAATTTTTGAATATAAATAGTAAATGTACATATTTTAGTAATTTATAAAAAATATTTTTATTCTTACAATGAAAATGTAAAGTTTTAATCAAACTATATAAATAGAAGTATAAATGAAATTTAAGCATTAAAAGAAAAAAGTTAGCAGCTTTTATTTGATCAGCATATTTAACTGATTGGAAGTAAACTTCAATGATATCATTAATAGTGATAAGCCTCTTTTTGGCTTCAATTAAAGAATAAGGGTAAATTTACCTAAGATTAGGTCGAAACTAATTGCAATCAATCGCTTCATATTCTAAATATAAGGTAGATTGAAAAATCAATACTTTTTGAATGACAAGTTTTCTTTTATTTGCTTATGTTAAAAAAAATAAAAAAATAAAAATAAAAAACAAATTTATATAAATGAATATTTTTATATTCAATTTAAACGCCTTTAAAGTTGAAAATAAAAATAAACACAAAAGGCTTATTAGCCCTTAATGATGAAATACAAATAATATAAATATATAATTTTGTAATGTACTTTTTATAGCTGTTAGCGATTAGTTGATTGAGATTAAGTTGAAAATGCTGTTCGATTCGATTCGATTACACGTCTTTATAAATAATTATTTTGCATAGTAAATTTATATATTTAATTGTGCGTTTTATTTGAAAATGTGAAAAGAGGCTTTGAAATGCTGCCAAACTTAACTGATTCGCTTCGATTCCAAAATAGGACTGCTATCTGATTGATTTAAAAAATACAAAATTAATATTAAGTGTGTGCTATTTTTCTTGTTGTCATTTTTCTATTTAATTTTTGAGATTTTTTGTGTGGCTGTTGCTTGCAACACAGCTTAAGTTATGGGAATCAATTGAGGCAAGCAGCAGCGGGCAGCAGCAGCATCTGTAGCTGGCTAAAAGCTAGTTGGCTGTCTTGTACAGTTAAGTTAAGCAATCTGGAGATATTTAAGACACAAAAGATATGTCAAAGCAACGTGCAACGCGCAACTTGCAACGTAACTGTATTAAGACACTTTGAACATGAGCTGAGATATCGCTGGAGCAATCGTTTAAATTAATTTGTTGTCACCAGTTGCTTGAAATAATCTCTCGGAGTCGAAGCTGCTGCTGCTGCTGGCTGGCTGGCCAAGGTGGGTGGCAAACAAGTCGCCACATGCCACGCTACAGTTTGTGGCAAGCTGCAGCAGCCCAACCCAAAATTGTTCACCTGTCAAATCAGCGCGCTGCGATCTTTTATTGGCCACAAACGGCAACGGCCAAGCGCCAATTGTTGGCCACAGCAGCAGCAACAAAAGCAACAACAACAAAGCAGATTTATTTATTTAAGCGCACAAGTTGTGCACCCATTTGAAATTGTGGCTGTGGCTTTGGCTGCGGCTGCGGCTCGTAAAGACTTAATTAAGCTCCAAACCAATCCGCAGCCAATCTCTCGGTCTAGGCATTTGGGGGGCAGGTCTTGCCCCGAGACTCTCGAGTCGAGGCTAAATTTATGCCGCTAATTTGGCAGCGTTAACTCAATTTGTGAGCACAATTTGTCGCACCGCCGCATATACGGATACGGATTGGTTCGGTTTGTGTATCGCTGAATTGTGGTTTGAATTACAGCCGAGCCACG
Organism: Drosophila busckii; assembly: GCF_011750605.1. Taxonomy (NCBI): domain Eukaryota; kingdom Metazoa; phylum Arthropoda; class Insecta; order Diptera; family Drosophilidae; genus Drosophila; species Drosophila busckii. The sequence goes on from NC_046605.1 coordinate 7,412,238, forward strand.
CCCCATTAAGCTGTTGGTTTTGTTAGCCGCTTTGTTTATTGTCTAATTAGAGTGCCGCAACTCTGAGTGCCGCAAGCGTTGCTGCCTCGTTTTGGCTTGCACCCATGCTGCGAGCGATACTTGCAACGCTCACGAGTCTTTTTTTTATCGCTCTGCGCCAATCTCTCAGCGCTCTGGACAATTGCCTGGCGGCGTTTCAGTCGTTTCAGTTGCAGCTTCTCGCGCGCTATAGAAAAAAAAGATTTTCCCATAGTTTGCCGCTTCATATTTTCAACTGATAAAAGTGTGAAGTGCTCTTTGGCAAAATGTGGTTCAGGCCAGGCTTTATGCATAAAACTCGCCTTATATGGCAGCCATGCCAAACCGAAAACTAACGGACTGGGCACGCACTCGCTGACTCCGACTCCGACTCCGACTCCGACTCCGACTCCTTTAGCTACCGAACTGGGAGTCATAAATCTCAGCAATTAATTTTTAAATGTCTTGCATGTGTGTGTGTGTGTGTGTTGCAAACTTGGCTAAGACACACTCGCTGACAACTGTCACCACTCGTAAGTGAATTAAAATTGCTTAGATTTGTTAAGACGCTTTTTACGCAACACTTAACAAGCGGTTAGACTTCAATTAGAGTTAAGCGCAAAAAAAAAAGTATTAAACATAATTTGTGATGCTTCTGTTGATTGTCTAATTAAACTAGTTGTCATTTATGTTTTACTAGCTGCTTTTTATTGTACCAAATGCAGATTATTTAGGCCTTTCATACAGTTTGTGTTGGCATTAAATTGGTGCCGACCACACAGTCAAAATTATATATAATTTACAATATTTTAAACAGTTGTATGCCTGGCAATTTAATTTGCAAGTTTTGTGCCTTAAAAACTTTTCAAATTTGGCAAGTTTTGAAATAAATATTAACTGCTAGACTTAACTAAAGTTAAAAATGCATGAAATGCTTTATTTTTTTTAGATTTAGGTAGACCAAGCAATTATCGTAGCCAAACCAAACGCTTAGAATTAAAAATTGTAATTTTAAAATCTTTAAATTTCTTTATTTTTTTTGCTGCTGAATTTTTATGGCAGTTCTAATAGAGCAACTATATTTTTAATTAGCTTGCATAAGCATAATTAAAAATTAGCATTACAAATATAAAAGTTGCATTAAAACAAATTTATTTTAAATTTTATTAGTAATTTAATTTCTAAACTAAGTCTAGTCTAAATTGTTTTTAATGTTTTCAAAGCTGTAAAATATTCATGGCATTTCTTTTTAAAATGCTGCGCCTATATTTAAATTTTAGCAAAACATTTTTATTTGTTTATTTTTTTATTAGTTTATTTTATTAATTGCTAATTAATTGTATAAATTATAATTTTTATTAGCTTAAAAAACGCGGAAATGTGTCCAAATTTAATTTGCTATTTGCTATTATTATATTCATTAAGTATTTCAATTGAAATTAATTTTATAGCTACGCAGCACTAACTTCCCTATTGAAGTTTTTACTCTATTATATTGTTGTTTCATCAAAAGCTACTCAATTTGCATAAACAATTGCTAAATGTAGTTGTTTTTAGTTTAGTGTTCGTTTCTTTTACAATCCTTTGGCTAAATGCAGTTTTCATTCAATCAGTGTTCGTCTCAGTTGATTACTTCATTTATAGTTGTCTGTGAAGCTTTTCGCTGTTGTTGTTTTTTCTTTTATGCAAATGTTTGTCTGGATTTAAAATTGATTGCACACTTCAGTTGGGGAAGGCGCATGACTGATGCGATCGCAGCGTCTATCAAGACGGCTGCAAATAAATATCACAAAGCATGGCCATAAATAAAATCTATAAAACAAAACCAAGATTAAGTCAAAGAGCCGAAAAAAAGGCAACACGCTGAGCGAGGCAGCGGCGGCGGCGGCGGCGGCAATTCGATTTTGCAAGGTCAAACGGAGCGTATGAGCAATGTGGCTGTGCTGTCGAACTAAACTGTGCTATGTAGTTGACTTCGTTGGCCTGGCCCTTAGACTTTTCAAAAGTCAACAGCAGTTTAAACTCGTTTGCAAAACACTAACGGGCAAACCCGCTCCGCTTCGCTCGCCCCCCCTCCGAGCCGCCACTCAATTTGTTTGCCCAGCGGCATTGAGAATTGGAGTGTCAAACTTTCAGCTTTCAATGCACGCCAGGATGCCATGAGCTGTGCATGTGGATGCTGCCACAGCAGCAAAGATGCAGCTTGCTTGCTGTTTTTGTATTGACATTAAATGAAATAATCTGCGATGATTGTGCATTAGTTGCAGTCAGGCCAAGGCGGAGGCTGAGACTGCGACTGAGACTGCGAGATATAGAGACTGCTGCCTTGGTCAGAGACTGCGACTGGGACTGTTACTGTTGTTGGGTGACTGCCGGCTCGGTAATAGTTCTAGACTGCTGTATTTGGGGAGAAGCGACGGTCGCGTCGTCGTCGTCGTCGTCGTGGTTCCCATGGCATGATTTTGCATGAAATAATGTGGCGCACGAGTGGGCGGGCAAAACGCTGAGGCTGAAGCTGAAGCTGAGGAGCTCTCTCTGTTGCTGTTGCTGTTGCTGAGGCGCCGTGCGGGGGGCCACTTGTCGTGGCAATCGTTGCTGTTTGGGCTGCCTGGGCTCGAGTTTTTGGATGCTTCATTCAAGCTTGTCTTTTGGTTTCTGTTTCTGTTTTATTTCGTTGCTGTTGCTGTTGCTGTTTGTGTGTCCGCTGCCTTAGCCAAATTTGCGACGAAAAACAGGAACCGTTAACTGCGGCAATTTGTGCTGCCAACGTCCCTCAGTTAGTTTCCCACGTTATAATTCGTTAGATTTTCAATGCCCTCACCTTAGTTTTTTTTTTTTTTTTCTGCTGCTTTGTTTGTTGGGCCTTGTCAAGCTGATTCATTTTTTTTTTTATATTTGTTTCATTGATACAAAGTGTAAAAGGTACTTCAACTTTTGATTAATCTGCCAGAGCGACAGGGTTAAAGATTGTCTGGCTAAGGAGTTGGCTTCAATACAAAAAGTTAAGTTGGCAAGCGCTTTAATGAGCTTTGATTGAAATAAGTGCGTGTATTAAATTGTATCAAAGCTGCAAGCAAAAGTTTAAAGTGTAAAGTAGCAATTTGAAAATAAATCAAAATATATTCAAATAGCCATAAGAGTTATCCCTATTTAGATAGAGATATAGAGCAGAAGTGGCTGAATTTAATAACAAAAATAATAATTAAATAAAAGACACTTTTTGAAAGCTTAATATTAAGTAGTAAATACTTTTTATGAGAACATTTATTTAAGTTATATTTTTGTGTGAGATTTTTGTTATTTAACTAACGAAGAGCTTATTAAATATTTAAAAATATTCATATTCATTCCTTCAGAAATAAATATTTGCTATTGACTATTAATAATTAGGAAGTTCAGCATAATATTTAGAAAATACTGCAACATTTTTGTGCTTAGTGAGTGGAAGTGTTTTTTATTCGAATTTGTATTTAATTGAAAAATCTTTAGGAGATTTTTGTTAAAGTTAACAAAGAGCTTTTTAGATATTTATAAAGATGCTTGCATTAAAAGAGTGCAGATCAGCAAAAATTAGGAGCAATAAATATTGTTTACTAATAAAGGCAGCTCAGCTTAATATTTGTTTAATGAACATTAATTAAAAAACAGAAAAGCGCATTTTGCTTTGAGCAAAATATTTGAAATAATTTTAATAATTGCAAAACTCAGCAACATATTGCCGCTTAGTAATAATTTATAAAATTATTTATTATATTTTTATTAATACTAAAGTGTGCAGTAGTTCGTTTTTTTTATGATAAAATGCACATTAATATTTTAGAGCTGCCAGCCAAATGAATCAATCAGCTGCAACATATTTTAATTTCAAGCTGCCTCAAGCTTTAGAAGCTGCAACGCTTTGTGGCGCGCTACCATTCTCTTTCAGCTGGAAACTGGGCGCGTGTTGGGGATTCCTCTCTCGGTTGACACTTGGCACTTGGGGCGCATTGCGTGAGTCCGCAGCCTTTCTCTTTTTTTTTTTCGCGTCGTCTCGTTGCTGTTTCTACTTTTATATTACATTTGCTAAGTGCGCATCACGTGCAAGCAATTATTTTATCAATCATTTAGGCGCTGTTGTTGCAAATGTTGTTTGCAGTTTGTTGTTGTTGCTCCGCGCCTGGCTGCTTGGCTGTTTGGTTGCCAGTCGCTGTTGCTGCTGCCGCCGCCTGACTTTGGGGCTGTGGTGCTCAAACAGCGAAAACGCATTTAATGTCTGCTTAGTGTGATTACGACGCATTAATGCCCGTTCGCCGCCAGATCCCTGCCCACCACCCTAAGCTATCTGCCTCATCTTCCCATGTTGCAGTTTTTGTTTTTTTTTTTTTTTTGTTTTACTGTTTTACAGTCACCGGCGGCGCGTCGCGTCGCGTCTTTTGCTGTTGTTGTTGCAGTTGTTATATGTGTGTTAACTTTCAAATAAATTAAACATGAAGCTGGGATCATTTATTTCACTCGCTCCACCTAACTTGCGAGCTCGTTTGGCGCTGGCTCCAGCACTGGCACCTGGTACTCCATGGCGAGCTAGAGGCCTCCAAACCATGCGCAATGTTTCTTCATTTTCACATTAAATGCGCAATTCCCGACATTTGTTTGAATTAACACGCAGCAATTACCGCTCACCAAACTTCAAACTCCAAGCTCCAGCTCCAAGCTCCAGACTTTTATGCATGTGGCACATTGAACGCTCAAGATTCGTTGACAAGCACAGTTAGTTGCAATAAATGGCAACAGCTTGGCCTTTAGCTCATAATAAAAGTCAGCTGGCATAATTTATCGATCAGCGTGTGGTGTCGATATGTTTAGGTGCGTTATCGAAAAAATAAAACAAAGCTTGGGCTCAAATTAAAGTCGTGGCATAAGTTAAAAAGTTCAAGCGAGCGGCAGAACACAACTTATTGTTTTAATTAAAGCTCATTTAACTAACAATTAAATTATATTGTGATTAAGTTATAAACTATGTGTATTTAAATATTGCTTTATTTATTGCTTTAGCTTAAGCAGCAGCGAAAGAAGTTTCGATTTTAAATGTTTAAAAAATTTATATAAAATCTAAAACTAATTAATCAGCTCTAGCTCTAAATTGTAGTGCTATAATTAAATGAATAATTGATTGTTAAATATTTTATTGTGTTTTAAATATTTTATTTTAAATATTAATGCGAATCTGTTAGTTTAGTTAAAGTAGCTACGAAAGAAATTTCGATTTTAAATGCATAGTTTGTAAATAAAAAATTATTTCAAATCTTGAGCTGATTAATCAAGCTCAAAACTGCAATGTGATATAATTTATTATTAATTAATTAATATTTGAATAGTTTAAATAATGTGAATAAGCTATAGATGCTGTGTTTTTAAATATTAATGAAAATTTATTGGTTTAGTTACAGCAGCAAACAAAATAAAACTATTGGAAATTAACTAAAAATAATAACTAAAGATGACTCAAATTTCGATTTTAAATGTTTAGCTTGTATATAAAAAAATATATAAAATCTACAGCTGTTTAATTGAGCTCAAAATGGTTTTGCTTAATGCTTAAAAATGCTTTAAAAAATTGCAACAATGCTGCTGATAATGCAAATACTCAAGACTTGGCAATTTAAAAGCTGATTGAAGACTTATATACATTTTTCACTTTTATTTTTTGTTTACACCTTTCACTTGAAGATAAATGCATTGATTATTAAAATCTCTGATCTACAGATGTAGCTTAATATTTAAAGTATAAAGCTGTTCATTTATTAGTTGAATTAAAAAGTTAATCAATTTATTGATAACTGCAGCTAATCGCACAACTAAATATGCAGTCAATTAATCATTACACTAAACGGTCTAACAGGCTTGAAAGCAGCGGGACGAACAAATGTTCTACTTGGCACACAGCACACTCAATCAACACACACACACACACACAGATACACACACACACATGTAAAGAGTAAAAGCACTTTAAATGGTTGTCGCATCGTTTATCTGCTTTACAGACAAAGAAATGCATAAATTATTTCTCACAGGCATTTTAAAACGCCTGTTGGGCAAGTTTGCAGCGCAACTGAGTGAAAGAGAGGTAGAGAGTGTGTGTGTGAGAGAGAGGGAGACGCTGCCTACTTAGCACAACGAGTACGTTGGCTTGGCCATTTAGAAAGCCTTTGGCTGCTTGTCCAGCCGCGTGTCCACGCTTTTGTCCATATTTGTACACAATTAGCAATGACACAAAAAAAAAAAACAAATACACACACACACACACACACACAAAATGCAACAACGAAAAGCAACAGAAACAAACTTCACACACCATAAATCGATTATCATTGCGAAAATACAAACACACACACACACACATAGACGAGACACACACACACACACACTTGCTTGTGCATTAAATCAAATTGCGCATTTTACGCCTCTCCAACTTGTGCATAAATTTATTTATCGCCTTGTCCATCGATTGTGGCCGTCGTTGCTCTTATCGTCAAACAGGCATTGCGTATACGCCATGTACGCTACACATATGTCCGAGTGACTGCCGCCTGTGCATGCATAAAATGTATAACAAAATTGTCATTAGCGTAAAGCATTTGTTAAGCGCTCAGATCCAAGGCGATAAGGTGTCTGTGGCTCTGGAGTCGGCCCGGCCTGCCTGGTTAGTGGCCATCCATCAACGCCCCGCCATTTGGCAAGCTGCTGGTTGCTGCTGCTGCTGTTGCTGCTGCTGCATCAATCGCAGACTGGAACACGCGCTGACAATCAATGCAGGCGACAAGCTACCAGTTAGCCAAGCTACAAACAGCATTGGCAATCTTGGACCGACTCGCATTGCTTTTCACACCTTCGCAGCTGCCACCATTTGTGGCATGCCTGATGCTTTAAATGCGCTTACTTAAAGCATATGCGTTGCTCCTAGAGTTTGGGCTGCATGACAATTTAATAAGAATATATGTAAAAACTAAGTAACATTTTTATATTTGAATTGCTTGTTTAAATATTCGCTGAACTGCCTTTTAATTCAAATAAATATATTTATTATTTTAAGTACTCTATTTCATTTAGCACAAGCTGCAATTTTATTGCTTTTAAATATTCGTCGAACTGCCTTTTATTTCAAATATATATATATGTATGATTTATTCATTTATTTATTTAATTTAACATAAGCTGCAATTTGATAATTTTTGCTAGTAGTCGTTGCTCTTCATTTTCTCTGTTAAATATTCGTTGATCTACTTTTTAGTTCAAATAAATATGTTTATCATTTAAGTATTTGTTAAATTTAGCATAAGCTGCAATTATATAATTTTTGATCTCCATATTCTCTGTTAAATATTCGTTGACCAGCCTTTTATTTTAAATAAATATATTTATGAGTTTTCTTTATTAAATTCAGCATCACCTTTAATGCTATACTTGTTGCTAGTGTACTCATAATTCGTTGCTTTTCTCTGTTATATATTCGTTGACCAGCCTTTTATTTTAAATAAATTTATCTATGATTTATTTATTTAATTTAGCTTATCCTATAACCTTTCTATAATTTTTTGCTAGTAGTCGTTGCTCTCCATTTTCTCTGTTAAATATTCGTTGAACTGCCTTTTCTTACATATAAATATATTTATGATTTATTTCTTTAATTTAGCCTAAGCTTTATTTCTATAATTTTCACAAGTGTGCTCACAATTCGTTGCTCTCCATTTTCTCTCACTCTTTGATTTTTTTTTGGCTTGATCTGCAGCCTCTGGTGTAAAATGGCTGCATGATTGGCATTGCTTTTCTAATTCAACGCCTTGTCTTTGTTGTCAGGCTTGTTGGTTGGCTGCTGCTTATGGCTTATTGACAATGCGTCTGGCATTGGCGGTGGTCGTCTCCGCTGCTGCTGCAATTGCCAACAGCAACAGCAACAGATAAAAAATAAAAGCAAGTTGCGTTGACATACCAATTAACTTGACAAATACATAATTGGTAGCAAACAATTAAATGTTTTTGCTTGCCGCCCTGGTTAGGCCTGCTCAGCATTTAGCTGTCAGCTTTATGAGCGCCAGAAATTCATTTAAATTTATCTAGTTGTCAGTGGCCGAGGCTGAGGCTGCCTCTAAGATATTTGCACAATTTGCTCGTAAAAAACAAATCGAGCAAACAGCAGCAGCAGCAACAACAAAAAGTCTTTGTTCAAATACAAATAGCAATGCAAACAGCAGAAAATAAAGCGGCAGCCGCTAACGAAGCGCCAACATTTGCTGTCGAAGAAGTTTGTGGGCAGAATAAACTGCTACCCTTACCTGGGGTATAGCTAATTTTATAAGCAATAAGCAAACAACATGAAAATAAATAAATTATTGAGCTGCAAACATTTTTGTAAGCGAATTATTAAAAGGAAATTGGGATTGGGAAAAAATAAATAAACTAAACAACTAGAAATAAATTCAACAAATATTTAGTACAGAGTTCGTTAACGTTTTTCTTGAGTGGTATTTATAAATGTTGAGTAAGTTTATAAAGCTCAAAGATCTTGTTTATTGTCCAATCAAATGGCTTTAATTTCTTATAATTTATTTCTTTTAAATATTGCTTGTAATTTGAGCATGAGAAGCTGATGAATTTATTGTACAAGTGACATTAGCATTTTCTTAAGCTTAGCTATTGGTAACTAATATCAAATCTATAATATCGAGGAGGAGAGCGTTTATAATGATTTATTTCTGTTATAGCGCTGAACAAAATTAAAGAAAGTAAATCATTGTATCCTTATAACTAAAGGGAATATCATTCTAATATTTATCCACATGAAAAGTAATGGACTTTAGAACAAGTTTGCATCAAAATCTAAATTTCAATAAAAAGCGACATACTATAATTTCGTAGAAATGTGTCGATATAATCAAATAACCATAAGACCATATTATATTATATTTTATATTAATTTATACAGCATGCAGCTGTGTTTTACTTTGTTATCGATAACACTTAGCTGCTGATAACTTATCAGCTGAAATATCAGAGATAAGCGCAGTAAATTTATTAAGCTTACAGCCTTTTACATAGTTTTAATATTTATAATGAATCACACAATTTAATTACAACTGTTTTCAGTGCAACTTTTCACAGCTTGAATTTGTTAGATTTCGAATTGATTGTGCTCAATCGTAGTTAGTGTGTGGCAACTTTGCTTGTACTCATCACAGTTAGCAGTTAGTATATTTTTAACTGCCAAATGTTTGCTGTTTGCTTTGCTCGCTTTGTCAGGTGCAGTTTGCATTCGCCAATGCTGCTGCGCTGTCGCTTGTTGCTGCTGCTTGCTCATTAGTTGTTGTTGTTGCTGTTGCTGCTGCCACAAAGTCTACGTTTGTTACCATTTTGGGCTGGCTGGGAATGAGGCGCTGGATTAGCGAGTTGTTGGCGTCCCAGCAGCAGCAGCAGCATCTCGGCTAGCATCTAAGTCCAGTCAGGCAGCCAGGCGAGCCGGCAAGATAGATAGTCAAAGCCAAAAGTAAAATCGAAATAAGTATTTGCCAAAGCGCAGGCACTGGCAAGTGTGGGAAACTTTTTATTTCAAGGTTCAAACGACGCCCGCAGAGTGTGAAAAAAAAAAATAATGTGCGCTTGTGTGTGTGGACTACTTGGCGTATGCGCAATGCTATAAATTTGTTTACGCCATGGCTGCGGTTTAGGTAATACACAGAAATATAATTGAAATTAAGCGCGCATTGCTCATACGCCATGTTGTTTCATAATTACAACTTAAATACGACAGTTTGATATAAAAAATAGAAATGAAAATCCACTAGTAAATCAAAGTTGCGCGCGCCTGGCAATTAACTGACAAGAAACGTAACAGACGACGCGTCGACTAGCTGCTGCTGCTGCTGCTCGTTGTATTGTTGCTGTTGCTGTTGTTGTGGTTGCTTCGGTGGTGCAGCCAAGCACGTCACAAGCCAAAGCCAAGCCAAGCGAACTGTCAATTATAACCAATCGCACACCAAGTGCACATTAAACCCTATCAACTGTTTTTTTTTTCTTTATTTTTTTGTTGTAATTTATTGTTTGGTTTTGCCAACAAGTCGCATTTGGTGCGAGATCCGCATAGCATAGCCCAAGTCGCTCTCAGCTCAGCAAAACTTAAGCTCAGTGCCATGCTGGGCGCTGGCAAACCGCTTGCAGTCATTGACTGTGTACATGTGTGTGTGAGCTTAAGTGTGTGTGTGTGTGTATGGACGACAGCCTCATCATAATTATCGCGCTCGCTTGCTCGGGCGGCACGTTCAACGCAGTTGCTGCTGCTGCTGCTGTTGCGCTCTCTGGCAAAAGTCAAATGAGCAGTTTATGGCCGCTGCTACGCACAGTGTGGCAAGTGCTTTGAAAGTAACTTTAATTTATGTGCTTAAAAAAATAAAAGTTAAACGAGTTTAATTACCGCATAAATTTATGAATTATGCAAGCTCAACATTCAGTTTATGCAAAATATTTTTCATAAATTAAAAAACTGACAAGGCTCTGATTTAACTAAAATTAAAACATTTATGCTTAAAGTTATTTATAACGTTTTTATCACTTCTACGCAGCAGTCGAAATTCATTATGTGGCTTAGTTTTTAATACAAAGTTATTAAGCTTTGGTGTATAGCTTAAATCAAAAAATATTTTGTATTAATAATATTTTTAAAAATTTCAATACAAGTTTAGTTACTAAGTGTTATAAGTTAATTAATGTTTGCTAATCATAATCATTTGACATTATTTTAAAGCTAAAACTAATAGTTAAAATAGGAATATATCAAAATCTAAATTGATTTAATGTAAAAAAAAGTAAACTGCACATTCTTTTCAAGATATTTTTCGATTTGTCATTTTAACAATTGAAAATATTATTTTCCATTTATATATTAATTGACATATTAATCGTAATTGGAATTAAGCAGCTATGAGTTTGATTAAATGCTCATTTTAGCAATTGAAAATATTTGAGCAGTGCAACTAATTTCCATATTTATATTAATTGTATAATAAATCAATAAGCAACAAAATATACGTTATATATTTCATTTTCAGCTAAAAGATACAAAAATGAAATATTCTTAAATTTATGGCTGCACTTTGAGGCAAGCAACTTACAGTGGAGCCTACTAGACTTGAATTCATTTCAGAAATATAAAACTTATATTCTCACCACTTGCTTAACATTCAAAGCTTTAGTTTAGTTATAATTTTGTTTATTAGTTAATTTTTTAATGTTTGCAATTTTGCGCACAATTTGTCACTATCAATACCACTGTGCATTGAACAAATTTGAAGACGCATCAAAAGGAGCTGCCTTGCCAGCTAACTTGTCTCTTCTTTGCCAGTCTGTCTGCCCGACTGTCTGTCTTTCTTACCAACTGTCTAAGTGTGCGCGTGTGTGTGTGACTGTTCGTGTGTTTGTGTGTGCCACTCGGGGGCAACATTCACTTTTTTTATTGCACCACTTTGGCAATAGGCACAAGTGTGATTTCAAATCTCTGGGTCGCCTCACTGCCACTAAATTGGCAGAAATATGAAGTCAGCGTGTGCATTTTGGTAAAAGCGGTGATTATATTTGTATGTGGCTGCCAAGAGAGAATGGCCATATTTGTAGACAAAATATATGACAGTTAGTCGCCCGCTGTTGCTGCTGCTGCTGCGGCTGCCACTGTTGGCCACGTAATGTGCATTAGCATATGGCTAAGAGCTTTGCTACTCTCACTAACAGTCAAAGCAACAACTGCAGCTAAATGACTGTGGTCCCTTCTAAGCGCAGCACAATTGCAAATGGGGCGACTAAAACGGCACTGTGGGCTGACGTTGATGGCCAGTTCAATTAAATGCCATCAATTTTAATAACACGAGGCTCTAAGACACAAGCGACTGCCAGAGCGAGCGGCGAGGGGGCGAGTGCCGCTACCTTGGGCCATGCTGGGGCATGAAAATTACAAATGCATCAACAACAGAGAGCAACAATTCTTTGCATGTGTAGACAGTCTAAGCTCTAACGCACTTGAAACACTTGAGGCTAAAAAGGCAAGCGAACAGGTAAGCGCAGCTTGTAGACTGACTGCGGGTGGGGGGCAGCAGATGACGCTTAGCTGCGGTTGGAACTGCTATGGCCCTCGGTCATGTTATTGCTGCAGCCCAGACAAAGCACTTAAGCCATGGGTCACATCTACACATTGGCAACAGCAACCAGCAACAGCAACAACAACCAGCAACCAGCGGCGACAGGCAACGAGCAAAACGAGTGAAAATTGAAAGCAGTCAGCGGGCGGTGCAACTAAAAAACTAAACTTTAATTTAAAGCAGCCATAATATACAGATAATTACAACATAAATTAAAGCCTAAGCAAACCCCAATAGTCTAACATTTAATTTTAATTTCATTAAAAATGCAAATCGCATGTTTGCATTCAAATTTCTTGGGCTCAGCTTATGAAGACATAAGCTAAAGATATGAAGCGCTAGATAGCAGCGAATCTTATATAAAATTGCTTGTAGATTCAGATAAGTATAAAGAACGTTGCTTGCTTAAAATATTAATTTACATAACGCGTGTGTATTGGTCAAGGCTGAAATTCGAAAATATGTCGAGAGCGCTACAGAGAGAAAGAGAGAAGCGAAAGCAAATCAGCAACATGCTGTGTAAGAAAGTAAGACAAGCTATCAATGTAGTTAAATAAATCAAATATAGTGGAAACGTTGTTCAATAATAATTGAATTAAATTAAAAGCCAAAAGCAAGCAGCAAATTTTTATAGCTAAAATTGTCAGTATTTTATTTGTATTTGAATTAAATAATTAATTTAATTTTGAAGCATTTGCTGCTTGCTTTTGGCTTTCAAAGCATAAAATAACTGCAGCATACAGTAAACATTCTATACAAACAACAAGCAACATTTATTTGTATCAATACTTTTCTAATACTACAAATTTCTATACAAGCAGCTGTATAATTTTTAATTATTCATTTGAATTCTTGAAAAATAATTAACAACAATAAATTACAAAATCAAAAGTCTAAGCAAAGTAACAAACAAATCTAAGCTTCAAATTATTTTTCACATATACCACAGAGCAAGAAATTTTCTTTTAAGCCGTAACAAATAAATCTTAAAAATAAAATTGCTTAAGTAACTGTAAATTGCACAAATGCTTGAGCCAAAATGTGCACCCATTTTATTTTCCATATAAGCAAAAACTTTCTGAAAAAATATTCAGCTAAGTTGCTTATATTTAAAATTACTATCCAAGCGCCAACATTCCTAACAAAATATTTTGCGCTTTTAAATGAATATTAAAATATTTAATTTTATTGTAATAAGCTTAAACATTTCTATGCAAGCAGCGCTGTTAATATTCATAGTTAGTTATTCTATTTAATTTTAAGCATAAAATATTTGCTTGTTTTGTTAACAAAAAATTCGTTTTAGCAAATAACTTTTCCGCTGCTTAACGTTAGCTTAGACTCATTTGCAGTTATATTAGCTATAAAAATTATAGAATCAGCATAAATTTAAGCAGCAAATAGAAAAAGCATAATTGAGTTGAAGAATTTATAAAATCAAACCAGTTGGGCTGACGAGCACTTTTACTAGTAGACAAGACAAGTGCTGCTGCTGCTGCGGCATGAGAACCCTTTTTTTTATAAAAGAATGATAGATATAGGTTAATGTTGACTAGGGGTAGCGGGGGTAAGCAACAGTTGCAGGAAATTGGCAGCCGTCAGGCTTAAGTTAAGGCAGCTGCTGCTGTTGCAGTTGCAGTTGCAATTGCTGCTGTTGCACGTTGTTGGTTGCTGCTTGCTGCTGCTGTTGGCAATTGATGTCGCGGGCGCCAAAATCGACACACTTGTCCCTGCTGCAAAGCTTGAGCTTGAGACGGCAGCAGCAGCAGCGTCTGTCTAACTGTCTGTCTGTTTGTCTGTCTGTCTGTCCGGCTGTCTGTTTGGCTGTTACTTGCTTGGCAATCGGCGCCGCTCAAGTACAGGTTAAATGGATCACGACTGCACGGATTTTTTGGCCTGGTCTGGGGCCTGCCTGCTGCCCATAAAATACGCGACATGCAAACGTTTTTGATGCAATGAGCGGCGGCGCTGCCGAGCTGTCCTCTCTTAGCCTGGCCAACAGAAATTAGGAAATTGTGTACAACTGTTAACTGACAAGGCAAAGTGTTCCACACAAACACAAGCACACACACACACATATGCACAGTCTTATTTGTTGTTGTAGTTTGAGCTTGAGTTGACTTGAGCTGAGTTGATGGCGATTGCCGCTTTAGCTAAGCTGATTTTTATGCCAATACTCGGGCACAATTTAACGAGTCTCATTAGGCTTTTGCAAGCATAAAAACTCAACGGTTGGCCATTTTGTTTAACTGACTTTCAATTGCTCTTACAATTGCAGCGAGCAGCAGCAGCCACAGCAACAGCAACAGCAACAACAAGAACGCCACCAAAGCAGCCGCCAGCAGCAGCAGCAGCAAAACGCATCACAGCTCCAGCTATAGCAATGGCAAACAGACGAGCTGCTCATCCGTCAGCGCTGCTGGCTATGCCACATCAGCAGGCGCCACATTGGGCGCCTTTGGACGCCAGCAACAGCAGCAGCAACAGCAGCAGCAGCAGCAGCAGCTTTATGCGTCCAAGTTGCCATTCTCGACATTCTTTGCTGCATCGCCATTCTTTTTTACGTATCGACGCATTAGCAAGCAGGAGGATAACAACAACAGCTGCAGCTACAACAATGGCAGCAGCAGCAGCAGCAGCAGCAACAATCAGAGCAGCAGCAGCAATGCGCTAATGCAGGACTACGATCGCAAGTTTAGTTTGCTCAGTCTATTTAAAAATCCTTACAAATTCAGCAACGAAGCGCAAACAGCAACACGCAAACAAGCAACAACAAGCGGCGGCAGCAGCAGCAGCAAAGCAGCAACAGCAGCCGCTGGCGCTGTATGCGCTGCAAGCTGGAAAAGCTACGCGGGCGCAAGTTCAGCGCATGCAGCGCTTAATCCTGCATTTGGTGGCATAACTGGCGGCGGCAAGGATAACAGCAGCAGCTATAGTGGCATTAACTTTAGCAGCAGCAGCGGCGCCGGCAGCTCATTTAGCCGCGTTGACGGCAGCAATGGCGGCTACAATGATCTCTCCAAAAACCGCAAGGTACACAAATGCGATACCGAGGGCTGCGACAAGGTCTACACCAAGAGTTCGCATCTCAAGGCACACAAGCGCACGCATACAGGTGAGCGAATTCGCTTAGCATTTAATTAACATGCTCATCTCTCTTTTTTACGCTACAGGTGAAAAGCCCTATGTGTGCACCTGGGAGGGCTGCATTTGGCGCTTTGCGCGCTCCGACGAGCTCACCCGCCACTATCGCAAACACACCGGCGTCAAACCCTTTCGCTGTCAGCTCTGCACGCGCAGCTTCAGTCGCTCCGATCATCTGTCGCTGCACATGCGTCGACATTGAGGCACAACTGGCCATAGGATTCACCCACTCACTCAAATACTCACAGACAATGCCCCAATGAGGCCGCAACTTATTTATGCGAAACTCGCTTTCGGTTTTCAGTTCAATTAAGTAGCTCAATTTGGCAGCCGAGGCTCAAAGCCCGCAACTGCCTGCCTAGCAATTAGTTATTAGTTCAGTACAGTAAATACACACTAAGTGCTAAATGAACACGAATTTCTTGATACACAATTTGCCTGCAATGAAGCCGCGCTAATAACTATTTACTTTAGTTTAAGCTACTAGTATTTAATATTGTATTTATATATGTATTGGTGCTAGCAAACTTGTGTGTATATATAGGAGATATTATACGAGCTGCATATCGTTTAGCCAAGTAATAACGTTTAACTAATTTTAGCACAAATTTTTTATATATATATTTACATATTGGTTGTTAAGTAGAAAATTTTTTATATACAAAAGACAAAGGACAAAACGAGGCAAACAGCAAGCCAAGCTATATTTATATATATATTAAAGACAATAATGCGCATATAAAATTTCTCACATATATCTACTACTATTTTTTAACTGTTTATACAATAATTAAGGCAGTTGTAAAGCAAGTTCGGCAGTGCCGAATATGACTTTGAGATCAAAGATCGTTGAAAATTTTTAAAAATTTATAAATGTGTCCCAAATATTTATATGACAATAAAATTTAAGTATTGCAATATATACATATTCAAAAACCATGTCCCAAATGTGTCCCAAATTGTCCCAAAACTGTCCCAAAATTGTCCCAAACTGCTTACAACTGCCAGCTAGATTAAAAACTATCTACAACGAGACAGCTAAGCTGTTATATAGAAAACAGAACCATGTGTATTATTTGTATACGCCACGAAACTTTTTACATACCATTATTTTCGCTGAAATAAATATATACATATATACCTAACACAGAAACTATTCATTTGAGTCTGCCGCTCATTAAGATACACACAAGCTCAGGTCTGGGACAAATCCGTTGCGGAGTTTGCTTCTTTCATTTAAATGAAAAATCAATTGAGCGCACAATGGCTACCAAGTGGCCTGTCCCTGTCCACTTCACTAAGCACTAAGCAGTAACCCGCTAACAACTAAGCATTGTGGAGCTTAGCCAAAGATGTGTGGCAAGTTGTCAACGGCAGCAGCAGCAGCAGTTGCAGCAGCTGCGCGGTGGCAGTGGCAGCCGCCGGCCTTTGTTGGGGCCAGAGGCTTGCGCTCTCTTGGCTGGAGGCACGCACCCGCCAATTGTCCAGGGGAAGCATTGTCGTCGTTTGTCGTCGTTGCTGTACGCGCGTTGTTTGCAATAATAAAGATGACAAATTTCTCGTCATTTGTAATTTCAATGCGCGCTGCATGGCTTTGCTGCCGTCTCTCTTTGCTCTTTTTTTTTATTTCTTGGCTAATACGCGCAACTGGTTGGTTATGGCCAAAACCTGTAGCTGGCTGGCTGGATGACACCTGCAGCGGAAATCAGTGCATGAATAACGCGCTGATCATTAAGCTAAATATAAAGCCACACGAAAGATTGTGAAATATTGCGTATACGTAGCGGCAATTTATTGGTAAATTAATAAAAAAACATAGCCGACAGACAGTAGCAACTAGCAAACTGCCACCGCCACCGCCGCCCCGATGCGACCACTTTTAGCATAAAGGTTAGACAAATATGTATAACATTCCGGTTTCTATTTTGCTTAATTAATATACTTGTATGTGTGTGTGTGTGTAGCGCTCGCTCCCATGCCTTTTGGCTTTTGGTCAGGTTCAGGTCAATGCGGTCGAAGAGGCTGGCGCCAGGTTTAATGACCCGCAGCAGCATGCAAATGAGTAAAAGTAAGCAACTAAAACAAACACTCAATCATCATCAGCAGAATGCACGAATTGTAAACACCCTTTTACTAATTTTTAATTAATTAACTTAACCCAAATGTAGCTCTCTCAAAAGTGAAGTAGATTTTTTAATTTGTAGCACAATTTGTTATAAAGCAAAGAAGTGAAAACTTTGCTTAAACTATAAATTGATTGCAATTAATTTGAGTAGCGATAGTATTGATTATTTATATGAAACTCAATTCGCTTCTTATTTTAATATATTAAATTATTTGCTTAGAGTTGCAATTAAATCGATGATGATAATAGTTTTAGAAAATTCATTCCAAGTTTAAGTTTATGAAAGATTAAATATAAAAATAAAATATAATAAAGTCTTGTACTATGTTTGTAGTATCGATATCAATACTATCGATAACAGCAGCAGTACCTTAGTAACTGTTTGTTGTTAATCTCGCAAGCTTAAGCTCAACAAAAGTTCCTATCGATTGTGCAATTTAACAATAAAATAAAAATGTTACAATCAATTTGAGCTTATTAGTTGGTTCCTTTGCTGCGCTTACACAATTACTTAGCATAAATTAATTAAACAAAAGCCATAAAACAACCTTGACATGCGACGTACTAAACGTAAACATGGCTAACGAAAAAAAAAAGGAATAAAACTTGGCACAAAACATTGAGCTCATTAAAAAGCAATAAAAATTACAGTGAACGGTCAGGCGCAGTCCTGAGCTGAACTGAACTGAGCTGTAGCGGATACGGGAATCATTGGCTGTCCATCAGCTTAAGTTGGCAAACGCTTCAATAACCAAATCGGCCAAAATACAGATAGACAGCTATTGTGAAGAGAGCCAGACCGAGCCAAGAGACAGACAGACAGACAGCGGCTTGAGTCGTTTGGAGCTTAGGCTAAGCCGAGTTGGCCATTTTTAATTTATTGTTATGCCTTTTTGCTGCCGCTGCTGCTGCTGCTGCTGGTCGGTGGTTGCTGCTGCGGCAGGTCATGTGCAATTTATGAAACTGTGCGGTGGCTTTTTGCATTGGGAACTTAAGCAGCGCGGCCTGATTTTTGAGACACATTTGGATGACTGTCGCAACTGTGGCGGCCAAACTGCGGGCCACGTTATTGTTGTTGTTGGCTGCTGCTTGCCTTTGCTTCTGTGTCTGTGTTTGATTTGTGATCGATTGTGTGTCGTTAGTTAGCGACATGGGGCATGAAATCTTTGACACCTAACGGTAACTGGTCGCTCGCTCGCTCGCTCGGTCGAACCAAGTGGGTGCCCTCTAACCCGCGCGCTCTTCAGTTCGGCTCAGTTCAGTTGTTTGTTTCTCGGTTTGTTTGGTTAGCTTCTGCATTAAATTGGAACACAGTCACAGCTTGAGCCGAGTTGTCAGCGCGTTGCCAAAGTGTTGGCAGTTTTGCCATTTATTTTACAGGTGAGTGAGCATAATGGACAGTTGGCCGTCGCGTCGCATTGCATTGCCGCTTGATGTGGCATGGGTACATGCTGTGCCGCATTGGCTCAATTAAAAATGGTCTGCAGCCTCTCTGGCCTGCCTCATTTGACAATTGCCAATTGCCTAATAGAGGCAAATGGCCAACAAAACTGTGCGCCTTGCTTCTTTTTTTATTTCTCCACGAACGTGCCTTTTAATTTTGTTAAGCAAAAATGCTTAAATTAAAATTCCCATCACACCATAAAACCCATAAATCATCTTTTATCTAAGCGAGTCTATCGGCGCATGCGCGCGCTCGCGCCACACAGAGCCTCACAGCTCTCCAGACCAGCAGCAGGAAAAAGTAACACACACACACCCAATCTGTGTATGTGTGTGTGTGTGGAAAATGATGCTGTTCGTTTTGCTGTGAGCTGCGCACTGAACCTGCTTGCCTGCCTGCCTTAATGAGAATTTAATATTTTTCAATAAAAATTTGTAAAAGGCGCGTTTGCTTGTCTGCTTACTGCCTCTAGTTGCTGCCACAGCTCTCCAAGCTGTATGCCACTCAACTGGCTGTGTGTGTGTATGTGTGTGTGCTTATGTGCTTGTGTGTGTGTGCGTGCTTTTGCTTGCTATTAACGCACTTTGTTTTGGGGTTAAAGACAAGGCTTTTGGCTTATGTTTGCTAACTGCAGCACAGTGGCGTAGTCTACAGCAGTTTACAGCAGCAAATTTAAGAGCTCAACACAATTAGGCAACTATTGTTTCAATAATAAAGCATTGAACAATTTTATATGATTTTGACTGTTTGTCTGAAACAACAAGCGTTTAATGCAATGCTTAAATTCTAATCCTAGAACTTTGTTTTTTCTTAAGCTTTTGTAGTATTGTCAAAAGCATTTAAATTTGTTTGTTTCAAGCAGCAGAATTTACTCAAATTCATCTCGGGCTTTATTTTTAAACTTACATATTATATTATTATTATATTATAAACATAAATTCTTTTAATTATAAATTACGATCGCTGATATTAATTGCATTTATTTGAGCTATGTAAAGTATTTAGTAAATTCTTAGTTTATTAATTTGTATACAAATTAAATGTATTAGCAAATTTTATTTATGAAATAAATAGAGTTGGATTTTAATGTTTTTAAGCCTTTTTTATTTTAACTTGTTGCTCAATTTGTTTTTAACAAGCAGAGAAAGCGCTGCTAGTTTAAAGTTTGATTTTATGCTGCATTAAATTGAAAATTCAAAGCAAACACAAACTAAGCTCAACGAATTGTTGATAACTTTAGATGAAAAATCTTTCAAATAATTATAAAAATCGTTGGAAGCAATGCAATTAATTCCGCTTAATGCTTTTTATTTGCATATAAATAAAATGTTCAAACATTGCTTTTGAATTGCTATAAATAAATTTAGCAGCTATCAATCTTTGGAATTGCCAATGGAATTGCAAATTAAATGAAATTAATTAAGCAGATCCTTTCTATATGCATGCAAATCAAATGTTGAAGCATAAAATTAATTCACATTCACACCAAAATTAAATAAAAAAAATGCTTAGAACTGTCAATGCAATTGAAAATTAAAGCATTTGAGGCTAACTTATTTGATTTGCTTATATGAGGCGTAGCAAATGTTAACGAGCAATACATAAAAATGCAATTAAATATATATTTATGTGCTAATAAAATATATAAGTATATAGACTGATCAGCCCTCTACAATTATTGCGCCGACTTGTTGCTGCTGCTGTTGTTGTTGGCCCTGCCCCTGAGAAAACAACAGCAACAGCAACAGCTTGCATACTAAATTGGCAAAAGTTCAATTCGCTAGAGGGGGAGGGGGAGGGGGGAGAAGCGCAGCCAAGTGTCGCCAATGTCCAGCTTGTTGCTGCTGCTGTTGTTGTCGTCTGGTTGCTGTTGGGCCAGTTGGTTGCTGCTGCTGCTGTTGGGCTCGTCTGTTTGGCGGCGGCGCGTGCAGACTGTTGAGCCTGTTTTAATATGCCAACAATGACAATCAAATGTCACCTTTAGCTGCGCCATGTCTAGACTGAAGTTGCACTGGCAACTGTTGCACGTTGCACGTTGCAAGCTAAAGAAATTGCATGCAAGTGAGTGCTGATTGCAACAGCAAACGGCAACTAGCGACAGCACAACATATAAATATGTCATTTGGCTCATTATAAAGATAGCAAACAGCGCTGACCAGAACTGGGAGAGTTGCGCCCCCAGAGCAGCAGCAGCAACAACAGCAGCAACAGCAACCACTGCGTCACATTTAAACGTTTAATGATAATTTATGAATGTTGTTGTTTTTTATTGCAACAACAATGCGCCGTAAACCAATAAATCTTAAGGATCACATAAATCTTGACGCTAACTGCGCAGCCGCCGAGCTGCTGCTGCTGCTGCTGCTGCTGCGGCTACGAGTTGCAGTTTGCCTAGCGCTCAACTGTGCCACAATAATTTGGCTTTTGGTTCTGCTTGCACACTTGATCAAACGGCGGGTTGCTGCTGCTGCTGCTGCTGCTGCTGCTCTCTATTGACAGCTGCTGCTGCTGCTCTGGCTTAAACCTTGGCCAGCCAGAATGATGGCTGCCAGCCGCCGCTGCATGCCACCAATTGTGGCATGAGCAATTGTTGTGGTGCGTAGCCGCCGCCGCTGCTGACTCCTGCAGTGCCACACGTTGCATGTGTTAATAGGCCAATGCGCTTGCTCTCGCTCTGTCATCCTCTCTCTCTCTCTCATTTTGTTGCTGCTTGCCCAATTGACTTTTTTAGAAAGGCTCATAGGCTAATTTTTTTTGTGCTGCTGCTCTCTATGCATGTGTGTGTGTGTGTGAGTGAGTTTATTGTTGTTGTTGTTAATTTAATTTTTGCTTTTCATGGTTCGTTAACATATTTTGCTTATAAGGATTTCCCGCTGCACAGCAAAAAGAAATCACAAGCTGATCAGTGAAACATGCCGACGCCGCCGCCACCGCTGCACAGTGGGCCTAGAAGCTCAATTATTGCTTGTATGCAAACATATAGAGCAAGAATTTATTTAAGTGTAGTGCACAATTTAAAATTATTGATGCTCTTATGACAAAACAGTTTAATAATAATACAAAATGCATTACAATAAATTAATAAATGCTTTATTATATATAAAATTAAACAATTTTAAGCTTAACAATTTAATAAATTTTATTTTAAATATTTTTTATAATTTTATAAACTTAAGAAGTTGCTTACATTTACATTTTCAATTTTAATCAAACGCTTTATTAAACAATTTTAATGTAAATAAAGCAATTAAATGTTAAGCAGCCTATGACATTTTTTTAACAGCAATTTAAGTTGCTATATTTTAGTAGCAGCTCTGCTTATTTCTTTTAATAAGCAGCCTGGACTAACAGCCAAGCTTAAGCTGTTAGATTGTTTCTAATAAAGCTGTCATTATATAGTTATTTATTTAGTTTAAATCGTGTCAAATCGCTATATTTTTTTTCATAATGCTATCGGTTTTTTAAGCAGTCCTTGTGTGTGTTTGTGTGTGTGTGTGTGTGGAGACCCCACTGTGCGTGGTTGCCGTTGTGGCTTCATTGTTGCAGGTGCATGTTGCCGCAACAATGCCATAAATTGTGACATTGGTTGCTTGCGTTTTTTTATTTATTTTTTGTTGTTGTTATTATTGCTGCTGCTGCTGCTGTCGTTGGCGTTGCCCCCTTCAGCTAATTCTTTTTTTAGTAGTGCAAAACGGCAGCTAAAGCCGCACGGCTGAGCAGAAAAAATATAAAAAAAAATACTTAGAACGAGTTTTGGCATTTACGACTCACTCACTGGATGCTGTGACTGAGACTGAGACTGGGACTGAGACTAAGCTCTGATCTGTGGATGCAGTGCAGCTAACAACAGCAGCAACAGTAGCCAGCAGCAGCAGCAGCTTGATTCTATACTGTTCTCTTTTTTTGTTGTGCTTGTATTTTTCTTATTTATTTATTATATATTTTTTTGTTGTTGCCTGCCGCATTATGTTGCTGCTTAATTGGTTATAAATTAATTAAACGTCGATTAATAATCCGGCTTCTTGTCAGTTAAACGCCGCCGACGCCGACGTCTTAGCTACTACTACCAACAACAAGAACAACAACAACAAAGGTAAGCAAGTGGCCAACGTGATGAGTTGGCAATAATGAACTTGTTGTTGTCGCTGTTGTCGCTGTTGTTCTTGCTGCTGCTGCTGTTGTGCATGGCTTGAACTTTACACTGCAGCAACAACAACAACAGCAATTAATGGCATACAGCTTAGCTAGCTGGGCGTTTAAGCTTTGGCAGGACTTGACTTGGCTATAAACTAAAAGTTTATTGAGCAGCTTTTGTTGCGATTTTAGTTATAATGCTTAACTAACTGAGCACATGGACTCAGCTGTTAGGTATATAAGGAAGTGGTAGTCAAGGATTAAAGCAGACAAGCTGCAAATCTTTAGGGCTTAAGAACATTGAGGGAAGACCTACTGGCACTTAAAGCAGACAGCAACTCGATTTGATTGTTCAGCGCACAACTGCAAGAGAAAGAGAGAGCGAGAGTAAGAGCGAGAGCGAGAGCGCTGCTGTGGCTGTGCCTTTAGTTTATTTCAACACTTTGCGCCGCATATCCACTTGAGGCGACAACCAAGTGATGCCTTTTGTTGATCGAGTGCTTGCTACGCACTCCACGCACTTCACTCAATTCAAAGCAACAACAACAATGACAACAACAACAATCCACACTGCTACATATTCCACGCTACTTTAACGCTCACGAATCATAAACGAATATGAATATGAGTACAAGCTACGAGTACTTATTATAAGTTTTTGGGCAGTGGCGATTAAATCACGGCCCGGCCCCGTCAACCAGGCCAAACAAAACAAGGCCAAACAAATGCCATTGAGTGTGCTCTGAATAGAAAAATAAAATATACAACTTAAAGATACGCTAGCTATAAGAATTCATAAGGATGCGACTGTGACATAAACATTTAATTTGCTTTATGTTGTTGAAAAATTGTCAAACGCTGAATTATAGTTAACAATTTATTAGCCAGCAGCTTATATATTTTGTATATAATATTATTAAATTTTTGTAGTATTATTAAATGTTAAATTAACCTTTTTTATAGCAAGTTTTATTTATACAACACGCTAACATATAATTCAAAATATATAAAAAAAAATCAAATTTTATTCTATAAAAAATGTTTTCTTATTCAATTTGACTTTTCTTAGTTTTTTTTGATTTGAAACGTATGCATAGTTGTTATATCAAATTAAAGGTAATAAAATTATCTTTCATTGAGTGTATATACTTATCTATAAAATCTATTGCTAAACAAATATATAAGACATTGAAAACTGCGCTTTCCAAAATTGTTGTTAGAGCTCATATATACTTTAAACAAATTAAACAAGCTGCTTGTCAAAATATTTATGCCAACCTACAAATAAACATTAAGCATTATCTATGAATCTATATTAGTCTAGTTCTGAACATTGATAATATTCCCTGCATAAATAAACTATAAAAGGAGCTTCGCTCTAGTTTCTTGTCAAGTTCCTTTCAACTGATTTCACTTGAGCTGTGCACTTACTTATTTTATTTATATCGCCGACCTAAATCGTTTGCCATCTCTAGCTGGCAAAAGTCAACCTACAACATTTAGCCAACTTTATGTTTTTCTTTAAGTTTTATGAGCAGAGCGCATTATAAAAATGTTTCAGCTGCTGAAATGTTGAATGTTAGAGATCGTGTGTGTGTGTGTGTGTGTGTGAGTGTGTGTAGGCAGTCACAATGGCTAGTGAAGTGCGCTGTCGAGTGATTGTTAACCCATAGACGGTTCGCATAATGATCGCCCAGTTAAACTTTCTCACGTTTTATGCGCCTGCGCTTAGGCAATGGCCAACAAGTGCAGCCAGCATAACTTGTCTATGTATTAGTTGTCGCACACTGAGACACACACACACAAGTAAATTAAACTAAAGGCTGTAAAACGTCAAAATATACGAGCAGACTGCGATTTAAACTGTCAACGCTGCCGTAAACATTGTCAGTGCAACTTCAACTGCTAGCTCCAAAACTGGAACTTCAAACTGACCAAAGTCGGCTTGACTCTGCTACTTGCTACTTGTTGCTGTGGCACACAGACAGATGCAACGAAAAAATTTGCTTATGAGCTGCACCGTTTGCTGCTGCTGCTGCTGCAGCTGCCGTTGCTGCTAATGTGGCTCGTAAATCCTGGCCAACAGCCTCTTGGGCCAGCGTGCAACAGTTTCGTGTCTGCAAAGCAAAGCAGCCTGTTGACTGTTTGTTGTTGTTTGTGCTAGTCGAAGCGCGGCGCCTGATGAATGTTGTGATGTGGGCTGTTTGTTAGATTTACGCGCCACAATTAACGTTCTAATCAGCGCAATTTGTAAGCCAAACTGTAGCAGATAATCAGAGTACAAGTCTATTTGATATGAAGCTAAGCGGGCGAGCTAAGCAGCAGTTCAATTGAGTTAAATATAAGACGACTGACTAAAATGTTATTGACTAATACATATAAACAACTTTAAATATCTAATATAATTTTTAAATATTTTTAAATTATTTTAAACAATTTATTTTACAATTAGTAATGCAATTTGTAAAATACATTGTCTTACTTTAGCATATACACACACCAGTCGTTGCTAATGGTAGTTGCTAGCTTGTACAACAACCACTAAAAGTGCTGCCACTAAAGCTCTGCATTTAACTTTGGCGCTGCATACGCCAAGGCGCGCGCTCTTTGAATTTTGCTCTTTAATGAACACACACACACATGCAACTGTAATTGGCATGCTGTCATTAATTTTTAAGCTGCTAGCGCAACTAGCTAATGAAACTAAATAATGCGCTGAAGAAATAAAAAATGTACAATGAACTGTGTGGCCCGCAGCAAAGCTTAGCCCAATGTCCAGCTGCACATGTGCACACACATATGTATGTACGTGGGTGTGTGTGTGTGCTAAAGTTTAAATTGTCCAATGTTACGTGCTCGGCATGCGGAGTTCATAAATCCAAGCGCTAAATGTAAACATCAACAGTTACGAAAAGAACTTTGCGACTCGCCCGGGCAACAACAACAACAAAACTGCAAACGAAACTTGCAAAGTTCAAACGCAAACTAATGCACCAGCAGCAGCAGAACAAAAGGCAAAACCAACTAACAACCGTTGCTCATACTCTCGCTTTTCTGTTTTCGGCTCCTTTCTATCGCTCTCTCTCGCTCGCACACTTTCACCGTTTAGTTTGCTGCCTTTGCATGCCTTGAATTTTGTTGTTCTTGCGCTTTATGTTGCTATTGTTATTGCTCTGGCGCTTAATAAGCGTTAAAGTTGTTGTTGTTGCTTGGGCAGCTAAGGCAAATTAAATAACTTTAAAGCAATGACTTATACTCTATTGGTCTCTCTCTCTCTCTCTATTTAGTTACACTATGTATAGCGTGGCAATGACCTCAACACCTTCTACACATGACCTTATTGGCTAAAATATATTTTTAGCTTGTTGCATTAGTCAATCTTTCAATCTGAACTTAGCACGCTCAAGTATAACAGATACGAGCTATTAAAAAACACTTCAGCTGCTTAGTACTATTGAGTAATTGATATCAATGCAATCTAATCGTTCGAATTGGCATCATTGTTATTTAAGCTTTCAAGTGTTGTCTGCACTTTAAAGTTCAAATGGCTTGCGCCAAGTATTAAGCATTGATAAACAAGTATTAACATTATTTATAAACAAACAATATAATAGAGTAATTTAAACTATAAATTTAAATGTATTTATTTTTCACAAGCGTACTACGATTTTTTTCTAAAAATAATTTAATTGAATAGTAATTATAAACGCAATTTAACAGCTAAAGTAATTCAATACATTATCAAATATATCATATTTCTAATAAATACAAACTATGTTTACATATTATTAAATTCTGTATATAATCTCATATAAATCATACGACTTTTTTATTAATACTATAAATCAGCATTTTATGAATGAAGCCACACTAGCAGTGATAGTGGCTTGCTTTAGTCTAGATTATCAACTAAGACGCAATAGCTGCAATAGTTGGAATTACCTGCCATAATTTATAAATTCCTATAACAATTGGTAAGGCCACACCTGGCGTGACATTCAGTTATAGGGCGTGAAGCATAAAAGAAATCATTGCCTAATTTTGTTATTATTTACAACAAATACACAAACAAACTGACAAATTGGCATATAACAAACAATGCGCCAACAAAAGGTAAACAAAGTGTAAAAAAGCGTAGCACGACTAAAAGATACCAAACAGGAAGTACTAAAAATAAACTTAAAGATAAATTTTAACCAAGCAAAATTTGCAAGTTAATTAAAAGCGAGTGCGCTAAAATTTTAGATAATTTAAGGCTATGCCTGTAGGCCAAGTTAAGCAAGGGGTATGTATCTTTTCAATAGACACTCAATCAACGCTAAGGCGCTAAAATTGAATAAGGACACACGCGTGTAAATTCGTATACTTGAACGTCAAGTGTGCTGCTTCTCGATATTTGTATTTGTATAAATAAGAAATGTATATTTAACAAAGCAAAACGAAATGATTGGCAACAATTGGCTGGGTGGGCTTATGTGCTTATGTGTTAGGAGGACAGTTGACGCTTTGTTGCTTAGATCTTATCTTATCTGGCGCACAGGAAATTCATTGGCTTTGGCTAATTCAATTAATTAAAAATAATCGATATGCAATCAACAATCTTATGCTTGGCCCAGCTGACAGCTGATTGACTTTGTCGGCTTATCAACTGCAATTTGAAATAAAAACAGCAGCAGCAGCGACTGCAACAACAGCGAGATTAGCAACATTTTTAGCAACATCAGCAGCGTCAGCGTTAGCAACATGCAAATACCTGTTGTTTCAATGCTAGCAACATGCACGAGCAGCAACGAAGCCGATTGGCGCCGAAGCTCGCTCGCTTGCGCTGCTGTGGCGCTGCTTGTGGAGCTGCTGACGTTTTTTTCCTCAGTACCTTTTTGTCAGTCGTTGAGTGAACACGCGACGCGCATTGCTCTGGGCTGAATTTTTATTGAAAGTGCGCTAAGTTTCGTTTCGTGGCAGATCGTCAACGCGCAGGTGTGAAGCTCTTTAAAAACAAACTAAACAAAAGCAACAGCAACTTGTTATTTTAGCTACTTGCACAGACAAAAATAAATATAAAAATAAACTTATACAATTTGCGCGTAAAATGAAAATGAAAAGTAAAACCTGATTTCTTTGCCGGCTGCCAAATGGCTGCACACACACAGAGATCAGTAAGGCGAGAGGCTCGTCCGACTGCATTCTTGCTGTATTTAGCTTTGCACTCTTTTGCATCACGTGTTGCATTTTGCGCCCCCTCCCCCACCCAACAGCAGCACCAATAGGCCCACAAAAATATAAATTTATACATTGCATTTTCGAATTAGGCATCTCAATAATTTTTAAAGTGTTTTGTTTTCTGCGCTGGCTCAATTAAGCGCCAACTGCTGATCAATCAATTGGTTTCAATACTTTTACTACGTCTTTTGTTTATTAAAATGTAAATAACATTTATTTATTTGACCCACACGAGCAAACTGCAGCATTTTACATCGTAAAACGTTTAGCAGCATTACAATTCGTATTCAATTTTTTTCGCTCTTTCTTTCGCCTCTTCTTTCTTACTCTTTGGCTACGTGGTGTCTAGCATAAATTGAAGAAATCGAAACAAGCACTGACCTCGACAACAAATAACTTCGCGAAATTGCATTGAATTTAATTGAAAAGCAATAATTTTTGTATGCAGCAGTTTCATATTATTAATTTATAGGCAAGAATACAACAAATTTTTTATTACTCATGTCTGTTTTATGTTTCTTTAGTTTGCTGTGCATGTTTCATTTGCATGTTCTCACGCCTCCGAAATTCTAACTGTTTTGCTGATAAGCAAAGCGAGTAGCGCAATTGCTTACAATGGCAATTTTGCTACAATTTGTGTTTTAATTTTTTTTTCTAATGGCTTGTGAGCTAAAGCAAAACATTAAATAATGAACAACTCGCGTCATTAACATTAATGAATACTAAATGTTCTTGGTAGCAATTTGTTGCAATTAATTGTCGCATTTGCTATTCATATTTAGCAACTATTAATTTGTTTATCCACTCAAATTTAAATTTCTCAAGTGGGCGTTTCAGCTCACGTTGTGCAGCTGTAATAACATTTGATTTAATCGTTTTTATTTACAAATTTATTTAAGATCAATGTACTTTGTACTTTGTTGTTGTTGGGGCCAAAGCAGGTTTTGCTTAAATTGGGCACTGCCTCATTCATTAGTCGACAGCAGACGCGTTTATAGCATGCTCAGTTGCCAAAAAAAAAAAAAAATAAAAAAATTTATAAACAATAAAAAACGCAAGTCGCAACCCTCTAGTGTATTAAGCCAAAAGCCAAACAAATACAAAAATTTCGCTTTCCATTGACGAAATATTTTTGTTTTTATTTTTAGAACTTTGCAAAGATTTTATCAACTGCGTCGCGAAAAAGAAAATTTATGTGCACTAAAATTTTAATTATAACAACATTCAAAAGTCCCCAACAAATTTAATACACTATAAAAATAATATAAAGTAAATAGCTTAGTTTAATAGCAATTCAAGTGTTGCAAGCTCATTTTCAATTAGTTAGAGTATGTCCAATATTAAAAATATATTTTTGGCAGCTTAAAAATAAATTAAATGCACTTTAAAAAGAATATAATATTAATAATATTATAACACTTAGTTAGAGTATAAATGCAATTTAACATATTAATTATAACAACGTTTGTCAAAAGTCATTATAATATAAAAATTATTATAGCATTTTTAAATGTTTGGCAAGCTGTCTAACAAAATGTTGCAAGCTCATTTTCGAATATTAAAAATGAATATTGGCAGCTTACAAAAAAATTAAATGCACTATAAAAAAAAATAATATTAGTATATAATATTCTAAGTTTAATTGCAAGTCAAGTGTTTAATTTTAATTGTAGCATTTTAAATGTGTTGCAAGCTGTCTAACAAAGTGTTGCTAGCTTATTTACGCTTAGAGTATGCCCAATGTTAAAAATGCATTTTGGCATCTTACATTTGGGGCGTGTTAATATCAATTAGTTGTATGTTCTCTCTCTCTCTCGCTGAGTTGAGTTGAGTTATCTTTGACTGTGATTTTTTAATACTTCAAGTTGCAATTCTTAATTTTGTTGCTGTCTCTCTCTCACTTTCTACAGCCTGACACTGACGTCACGTGGCACGACAAGTGCAAATGACTGCAGCAATTAGAGGGTAAAGAGTGTGTGTGTGCGCTTGTGTCTCTCTGTGTGTCTATGTGTGTGTGTGTCTAACTGTGTGCAAAGTGAAACAAAAGCGAATTGCAAAAAAAGCCAACAGCGAATTATAAAAACAAACAAAACATGCATCGATGCTGCTGCAGTTGGACACTGACGCTGGCGCTGCTCATGGCGGGTAAGTGTAGACAACAAAAAAAAAGGGGGGGGGCAAAAAAAGTGGCATGACTTTGAATCTGAGTACGGTATCAGTTAGTAAGATGCTCTTATCAAGGCTCAAGAGTTAAAGGCTAAGGGCTGTCCGTCAGTTTAATTGGCAGCAGCATGACTTCCTCTGCCGCCGTCGCTGTCGCCGTCGCTGCAAGTTGAACCCAATGCCAAAAGAAAAGTTTAAATTTATGAAATGCCAATTTCACTTACGCCCAACTTTATTACCCCTGACGCACATTTGCAACTTTGTGTTGCAGCTGCCAGCTGAAAATTGAACGTAAGCTCAACCTCGCTGCATAGTGTGTGGGTGTGTGGGCGTAGAGGGGGGTGGGATGGGCGATTGGTCTCAGATTGCCTTTTAGCTTTCAACTGTAGCACTATTCATTGTTTGTTCGCCAGTTTGTTTATTTGTCTCTCAACATTACTTTCCATTTTTTTGCTCTCACACTCTCTCACTTTTGCCTTTTTTTTTTGTTTTTGCTTATTGTTTCGAATTTCAAGCAGCAATGCTGTTAGTGCTGGTTAGATCGGAGGACTGCGGCCAGGAGGAGTTCACAAAGTGCGCCGAGCCACTTGAAATGCTGCATTTAACGTCGGAATTTTCGATTGGCGCTGCCAAGAAGGACGAATTGGATAAACTTTGTCAGTAAGTTCAGTCGGCAAGTAATTGTTATAAACAAACAGCATTAACGCTCAACATATCCTTTGACTTAGTGAGTTGCGCAAGGGCGTGCGTTGCATTCAAAGCTACACCAGACGCTGCATGGATCTGCAGCAGCGCAATCAGTTCAACAAGCTATATCATGGCACCAATCAGTTTATACGCGATCTATGCAACAAGGGCGAGTTCCAGGAGGGTAAGTGCCAGCCACAAATTTTAAACATTTAGCTTGAGGTGTGCGTTTCCAGAATATCTGAAGCATGCGCCCTGCTCGGAAATGGCTAAAAAGGATTTTGAAGTATGCGCCAATCGCTATAAGGAGACTATGGTGTTCTTAAAGCCGCACAAGAATCAAGAGAACCAAGAGAATGGCACACTCAATGAGAATATTAAAACAATTTGCTGGTGTGTATACAAAATAAACAAAACTAAGCTAACATTTGTTCAAAACTAGTCAAAGAAACGGGTTCGCAACTGATTTAAATTTAAATATAAACTCGTTTGTTTGCTCTACACTAACTATCTAAGCCAAATATGACAAGCTTACCTTGAAACTATTATTAATTAATTTTCATTATTATTATTTACAACTAGTTCCATTAATGAGCTAGTGGATTGCTCTGAAAATGCAGCGCGCAAAATTTGCGGCGTTGAGGCGGCCAAGTTTACACGCGAGCTGGTGGATAAATATGCCAATAGTTTGACCAAGGTAAGCGCCGCTTTAGTTGTAATTAAAAGCAAGCTTTATGTTTTATTTTATGCGCAGATCTATTGTGAAGACTTGTCGCGACATCCATCAATTTGTCGCGATGGTGCAGGCGATGGCGCCAGCGTTTTGCAGCTCAATAGTTTGGGTCTAGTTGCAACTGCAGCGCTGCTACTGCTGGCCAGATAGATGCTGCAAACAACAGTTAAGTTCGTTTCAACACACACACACACACACACCCACACAGCAACACAACAAAACAATAGTTAAGGTTTCTAGCAAAAATGGAAAACACACAATTCTCAAGCAATGATTTGTTTTTAGGAATTGTTATTTGTTGCATATATTATGCTAACTTGGTCTAGTGTTGCCAAGTCCACTGGAAAAGCGTGAAGTATAGTCTTACTCATAGAGCCTAAAGTTTAAGCGTGTCATATATAAAGCGTAATTTAGTCAATTTAAGTACTATATAATATATATACTTACTATATATGTTAATCGCATATAATTAGTTTTAGGCGTATGTTGAATGTTTATGTTACCTGTAGCATAGCAAATGTTGTTGGCACTTTAAGAAGAAACACAAACACACAAAAATAAATTAATTCATATTTATAACGAAAATATTTATAGCTTGCAAAGTGCAATATAACATATATGTTAATTTTTATCGTTTAGCTCACAATTTTTAAAGCAATGCGCATTTTTTTAAAGAATTTATTAAACACATATCGGCGTTGCAGGCAAAGTGCATTTCTAAATTTTAAATTCTCAAAAGCGCTCTTAAATTATAAATGATTTAAATGCACTTGGTTAAAATGCAACGTGCTGTAAATATGCTAAGCTTGTACTAAAAGCAAAACTATAAAATAAATAAACGCATTAGTTTAACTTGCAACAAAAAACAACTGTGAATATATTATGATTAAAGAGCAACATTTATTTTTAAGTAAAAATAATAAATAAACAAACAAAAATACACTGTACACAGACACCAAATGGAAAACACACACACACAAACAAACATGAAACGTAAAAACAATAAAACGAAAATAAATTAAGAAAAACCAAGCTACAAAAAAAATGCAAGAAATAAAAAAAGAAATTACAGCAAAAGCCGTGCCAAAAATGCTTTTTACTGCAGCGTGTGCCGCACAAATGGGGAGGGGTGGGCTGGGAGGTGTTGCAACTGCTGCTGCCTGCAGAGTTATTCGCATATAGCGCCCTGAAGTATGCTGCGCAAATATGCGAGCATAAGCCGAGAATAACCCAAACGAGCCACGCTTGTGGCTCCGGTTTCCAACTACAGCTTCAGCACATAATTTATGTTTATGTGCTGCCTTCATTAGAGCAACAGCAGCAGCGACGTCGTTTGAGTTGTCGTCGAGTCGCCTAATTTATACAGCGAGCTTGCCTCAAGGACACAGGCCACAGTGCCACTAATACATAATTATCAAGCACAAAGCCTAAACTGCTAGCGAGTTGACCATGCAGTTTACATTGAATTGCATTGCAGCTTGTGCTAACGTTTGATTTTCCATCGATTTGTTATTTCAATTGGTAAAGCAGCGTCGAATGGCTTAAGCTGTTTATAAATTTTATGTTTATATTACCACATTGAAGATTCAATAGATAGCAAGCACTTGTAGTGGAATTTTATAAGCCTCTTCTGTACAAATTATTGCGCTATCGCTTCAAAAGCTTGCTGCTACGCATATTTATATAAACTTTACCTATGCAATTAATTGCGCTGCTAAGCAACAATTAAATCATCAAGCTTTTACCAATTGTTGTGCCAGCCAAAATTACAAACTATATAGCAGCATGGCCAGCATTTTTGCAATTTTCTTTGTAAACTTTCACGCTACAAAGGAACTAAAATTATTTCGACAATGCCATAAATTGAACTACATGTTTGTTTGTTTTATTGTTGTTGCTCACATGTGTGTGTGTGTGTATTGTTGCAACAATGTGCGCCACAAATCTCTAAATTCCCACAATAGTTTTTAAAGGACGTAACAAATTTATTTGCGCGCTTGCAACAAAATATTGTGCAAACTTTTGTGCCAACAAGTTAAATCAAATATATGGCATGCATGCCTGATGGCTTATTGCGCTTGTTGTTGCTGTAATTGGTGTCGTTAATGTTGCAAGTTCAACAGCAATTAAAATTGCCAAAAAGAAATAAATGTGCAACAAATAACAACAACAAACAACGAAGTCTGCTTATCTTAAGTTGCGCAACAACAACAATAAGTCATATAGCCAGGACAACAACCCGTGAAACTTTGCTAACATTTGGCTGACCAAACGAAAAAGCAATAAAAATTTCACAGCGCCAAACGAGCGCGCACGCAATTCGTATTGGGGTGTTACATAGCGAAGAGCTTAAGTCAGCGTGAGCGCTCAAAAGCTGAATGCTGTAGATCGCTGTTAGTTTGACAAGCAGCGCAGCGCCGCAGCAGCTTAAGCTTAAATGATATATTTACTTATTTGACGTTAGATTTATAATCAGCACGCTGTCATCTCTAGCCTGGCACGTAAATCGTTGTAATAGAAACATTGCATTTTATTGCATTTGTCCTCGTTTGCCGCCTTTCACACAGAGTCTCTTGCCTTGCTGTTTTTTTTTTGGCTTTTTGCGCACTCGCTTTTTATTTTTTTTCTGTTGCCAATAGAGCTGATAAATGGTCAGAACGGCTTTGTGTCGATGTGCTGTGTTGTCTGCTTATATGCAGGCAGCAAGTGCCACAGCTGTGGCAGCCGCTTACTGTCCATATTTGTCTTTGGCCTTGCAGCCAAGAAGCTGCACAAAAAAACAACGAAAAAGTAACAATTTCAATTTACGCTAAAGCAATTCCTTGCAACACTTGCCAACGTTGCATAGTCATATGTGGTAAGCTGTCAAGCTGCAACAGCTCAAGCTCTGTTCATTACCTGACGCGGTTGCACACAAATGAATGTAGCCCAGCAGCTTATAAATGATGCCCAACACTCCAGCGCCGCGCTGTATATCAGCCAGGAACTGCGATTTGTCTTTTGGCTGCGCGCCTGACACTCGAGCGCACAAAAAACAAACTTTAATTAACTTAAGTACATGGCCCCCAGGCTGGCGTGCGCTTGCATTGAATTGACTGCCAAAATGCCACACACTCTCC
The DNA here is from genome assembly GCF_011750605.1 of Drosophila busckii. Taxonomy (NCBI): domain Eukaryota; kingdom Metazoa; phylum Arthropoda; class Insecta; order Diptera; family Drosophilidae; genus Drosophila; species Drosophila busckii. Next base: position 7,447,183 of record NC_046605.1, read on the forward strand.
AAAACCAAATGATGAGACCCAGTGCAGCAAAATGCGCAGATGGTCTAAAAAGTTAGTGGCCAGAAGCAGGCGTGGCATAGCCCATAAAGTTTATATATTTATAATCAAACTGACGAGCTGATTTCATTAAGAATTATAAAAATCCGAATCTCAAGCTAATCGAGTTTATATTAATGTTTTAATTTCGGATAACAGATACAGAAACTGTTAAGGTAACAATATCTTCTCAAAATATTTATTTAGCTTTAGTTTCTTCTATTGATTTAGTCATTAAGCTTATATATTCTTGATCAGACTGATGAGCTGATTTCAGCAACTATTATAAGAATAAAAACTTTAATGCTAATCGAATTTATATTAATGTTTTAATATCGGTTAGCAGAAACTGCAAAGGTAACAATATATTATCAAAATATTTATTTAGCTTTAATTTATGCTTACATATTTATAATCAAACTGACGACTGATGACAAATCATCTATTATAAGAGTTAAAGACTCTGACCATTCAAGCTTATTAAATTTATATTAATATTTTAATAAGAACTATTAAACTGTTGTATAGCAGTTACAGAAACTATAAAGCTAACAATATCTTATCAATATATTTATGTTGCTGCCGTTTATTTGATTGATTTTGTTAAAATATTTAATTATTTTTTAGCTTTAGTTTATTCTATTGATTTAGTCATTTATTTAGCTTTAGTTTATACTATTGCTTTAGTCATTTATAGATTGATTTAAAATGAATTAGGCTAACTATTTAAATTTATTTACAAGCTTAATTATTATACAAAATATAATATAATAACTAACAGTGATGAGTGTTAGCTACTAAGACAACAACTCAACAGTTAAGTTATATGCTACTTTATATGTTGTTATTGTCTAAGAAGTTTGATTAGTAGTTTTATATTATTGTGGAAAGGTGAGCTGAGAAGAGAGGTGGGTTAGGTGTGGTCAAATTGGCGGCTGCTCGATTTGTTGAGTTGCAATATTTAAAATAATAGCCAGATAATTAGATTTGTGCACAACATTGTCGCATATAAAGTTTGTAGCTATTGCTTGAATGTTGATCGCTGCTTTGCTTGCTTTTAATTTTATTTTTGATTGTAACTTTAGTCTATGTACTGGGTCTCTTATTGTCGCCTACGACACACTTTTCTTTATTATGCCTTCTACTGGCTGCAAGATGAATAATGCAACGTAGCCCAGCGATATTTGCATTGCCAAAAGATGTGCATAGCTGTTAAGTGCCTGGACCTGGGGGCTCAAACATAAAATAATAGTTATGTGAGTTAAAGTGCATTTAGCGATGCGTTGCATTTGCCTTTTAGCTGCTCGATTTAATTTGTATAGGCATTTAATTTAAATATTTAATTGGTTACTTTATAATTCAAGCAACCGCAATATGCACTATTTACATTTATTTTTTTTCAATATTGCTATCGATTTGTTTGCATTGTTCGCTTAGGTTTGTCCATTACGCTAAGCCGGCTTTGAGTGCATTTAATCAGCTGCACACACACACACGCACACGCACACATAGATACAATAGAGCTATAAGCAAATATTTTTTGACAACTCTATACGCTGCTACACATGGCTGTGTATATATTTATTGCAGATTTAATGCTGCATGATGTTTAGTAAAATGTCGAAATAAATGCATTCATAGCTGAATGTCTGGCTCACGCATGCAATGCCGGATTAAAATAGATTACATCTGAATTATTTGATAATGCCATAGCACACATATATATGTACACACTGGATGGGAGCATCGCTCTCTGCCATAAACTGTAACGCATTTCATCAATGCTAAAAATTATTTTCGATTTATATTTTTTGCTTTTCCTTTTTGGTGCACACGTCACATGCAACGAAGCTGGAGCTGAGGCCAGGTCCGGAGCATGAGTTGCATGCAACAGCAAATCTCGTTCAATTTGGCTTGGTATTTGAAAATGCACAGAGAGTGCAATCGATATGACACCAAACTCTATTTGACAATCTTTTGTTTGCATTCATTTGGCTTTCGGCCATTTTTGTATGCACTTGTTTTTCTCTCGCACTCTCTCGCTCTTTGCTCGATTTTTCAACTAATACTTATATGGCAGCCACACTCAATATTTGGTTTCTATCAGTGTCCTGTTCCTGTGTGTGTGTGAACACTTTGCTCTGAGCCGTACTCACTTATTTGAGAGAAGTGTGTGTTCAAGCAATTGTTAAACATGGGCTGTTGATGTGATGCTTAACTGGATTTAAGCTCTCAGATAAATTCGAAAGCAAATCATCATCAAATGCAAAGCCTAAGCTAAGCGGAAAATTAAATACACATGGCATAGAGCTAGAGACGTGTTGCTAAATTTAAACAATACATTATGCATTAGCATTAACAAGTATTAAATACACGTTGAGTATTTTTTTCCCTGCAAATAAATTCAGATTTAACTAAAAACTCTTTTCTTTTAATCTCAAGGTTAATTTTAATTCAAACTTATTTATATTCATGTTCGTTTAATTTTACTGAGAATAAAAGTCTTTATTCATTTCTAGTTTAATTCATTTGCATCTCCAGAGTATAAAAAGTTATACAAGTTTCAAAAGCTCACTTAGTAAGCAAATCTTGTAGCTTACAAAAATAATGCAAATCATGCATTAGCATTAAAATAAGTGTAAAAATATATAGCTGATGCTCATTAGTCTGTATAATATTTTATGTGAACTAGCTATCAATAATACTAATGATCATCAGCTATATATTTTATATGTGTTAACTAGCAATAAATTTAACACATTTAATATGTACACAATATTTTATCATTAAAATTAGCAGACATGAATTTTTTAGCGTAACACACGCAGCAAAAAATTCAGTCATTTTGCTTGATAAATATTTAATACTTTTTCTGTAAATTTCGCAGTGCAAATAAACTGCTTAAAATAATTTTATATAGATACATTTTTTGTTAGCGCTATAGTGGCTACAAATAAATATTTGCATGTATGGGTTAGCATTTTATTAAAATAAATTTTTATACATATTTTTTATTAGCAGCTAAACTTCAAATTTACTTTGATAGTTAAGCTTTCGCTGATTTTCGCTTTTACTCTTTGCAGTCTTTAACTCGCATGTTTGCCAATATTTGCAAACGCAACAATTACTCAAACTCAAATGCTGACAAGGACGCCAGGCGAAGCTTACAGCTCAAATAGTTAGCAGCAGCAGCAGTGAGACGCACAGGCCGCCAAAACAATCGTTGACAAAAATATTTGCATGCACTTTGGGGTGCACTTGATAGCAGCAGAGGCAGCAGCAACAGCAGCGAGAGAACAACAGTGGCAATTGTGGCATTAAATATGCATGCACCTATGACAGGCGCAACTCTTGACATTTGGAATTCGTAGCCCGTTTCGCTTGCAATCCCCACAGAGTGCAGCAGACAAACTAAAAGTGTTGCATAAAACAGGGCGCAGCTGGCAATGTCAAAGGTAAAGGTGAAGCTGATCAGCAACAGCAACAGTAACAATATAAACACTAAAGTTTAAATGCACACACACACACACACACAAAGATAAATATAAAGTGTGGGCGTGTGGGAGCCAAATCTGCCAGCAATTTGCTGCTGAATTTGTCAAAGTTGTGCGCAAAAAATTAGAAAAATTATGACTTCCGGAATTGTTGGCGAACAAAGGATCAGGCAACTAAGCGCAGCCAGGCAACTGTTGCTCTTCAGCCACACATGCACACACACACGCACACATTTGCAGGTTGCAAAGTTTTCAAATAGAAAATGTTTAATTTCCCCAAAGACAACGGCGATGCTGGCGTTGCCCAAAATGCTGCGCGGCTAAGAAAACTTTCTTTATATTTTATCATTGTATATGTATGCGCGTGTATGTGTGTGTGTCTCGACTGCAACAGTGCAGCCAAAAAGTTTTCAGTGCTGGGCTAAAGTTGGGCTCAGCTCACGCCTTGGCAGCAGCATCGAACTTGCCATAGCGTTGAAAATTATATTATTTTTGGTTAACTTTTCAAATGTCGCCTGAGACACGAGAAATGTAACTTCACACACACACACAGACACAAATAAAAATACACATTGCTGGTGACAAACGGTGTGAAGGTTAATTAAACGTATCCAAAGCTAATGAAGTAACTAACAATTGCTACAAGTTGCTTACAAAATTAGTGAGAAACAAGAAGACTTAAAAAGTATAATAAAGTTGAACGTATATACAGTAAATGTATATCAAAAAGTAAGCTTACTAATCAGTGGCTTAGCTTTCGTTTCATGCTGTTTATTTTGCAGCTGTAGCAAGCAGAAATTGTCAGACAGCGTTAAACTTAAGCTGATCAGCGCTCACTCCTTTACATTTGACTGCGAGTTTAAGCAGTTTTCAGTTATTTTAACTATCTATTAGCAAGAGTTAGCATTACATAACATTATCTTAAAGTCTGACAATTGATTTATCGTCATATTATATGCTGTATTTTAGTTCAACATATGTTGATTTTATAAAATTGCTAAAAGCAAATGATTTTCATTAATTATCAAGCTTGCTGCTCGTTTTGCTGCTGAGCTATTAAATACTAAAATACTGTGCAAGCTTTTAGAAAAAAATAGTAAACTTTTTATTGCCTACAAAGTGCAGTTTGGAACAAGTTAAAGTTAAGAGTCTGTCATCATGCTCAGGAGCACATCAACGTATTCACTTTGATATTTTCGTTTCAATTTCAAGTCACTTGGGCAGATTAAATGGCCAACCTGCTGCTGCTGCTGCTGCTGCTGATGCGGCCGTCTGCCAAATGCTTGTGGTTTGATAAACGTGGGCGTGACTGTAGGCGCAGGGGTTGGGGAGCTGGGAGCATGGATAATGGATGGAAGGGCATCGAAGCTGGCAAGTTTGAAGTGCAAGCTACGGCTACGTCAGCTGTTGGTCGTTTGTTGGACATATGCAATGCCTACATGATAATCACGTTTCGTTATGTATGTTGTTGCCAGACTATTCGTTGTTGTTGTTGCAGCTGCTTGCGTTGCATTTGCATTTGGGCAACGTCTGGCATGTCGTGGTGTGGTTTATAGCAACATCTTGTCCAATTTATTACCACTTTCATTTGGTAGCATAATAGGCAATGGCCTCTCACACACAAAGACGCACACATAAGCCTGCAATATGTGTGTGTGTGTGTGTGTTTGTGTATAGGCTGTGACGCACTTGCGGTAAATGTGCATATCTATAACACGTTGCACTCAAAAATTCTAAAATGACTTTCTATAGCAGCAGCAGCTCTCAGTCGCTGCAGCCTTTGCTACATTTCTGCTTCATCAGTTACATGCTTTGAATAATTGAAGCGTATTTAGGCCTGCCAACATTAAAACTATTGCTGCACACATACATATAAAGCAATTTTAATTTTTTGCTTGCTGCTTTTATTAAATTATTATTTTTATGCCATAATTCAAAACAAGCCGCTTGCCAACAAACAACAAATCTCTCTATCGCTCGCTAGCTTAAAATTTTGTAGCTGTTAATAACTTGTGTTTTTGCATAACATGCTATGCCACATAAATTGCGTATACGCGCTGTTTGTGTCTGTGCGCTTTGAATGCCATTTTTTGCTGCATATCCCCAGGCGCACTTAGAACATCGTCGCCTTTTGAATGCTAGCGTGCATGCTTAAAATGTCACAGTTATTATAAAAATTAGTAGCCTATACGACTAACAATGTACACTTTATAAAATGCGCGCACTTGTGCCATTTTATTTAGTGCAGCCGCTCAAACTCTGTTGCCAGCACAGGGTATGCCAAGCGACACTTTTGAGTCGCATGCCGTTGGTTTTGTTTGGCTTTTGTGTGCGTCTTTTGTGGCTGTTTGTTTGTTATTTGTTTGCAGTTTTACTTTGTGTTTATATTTGTGCGCCAACGAGACAGCGACAACAGCAACACTTGAGCGCTGCCAAAGCAGCAGCACATTTTAATTGCACTAAAAACAAAATGCTAAACACTTGTTGGCTGCTCTGCCATGTTGTTGTTGGCACTGCGGGCTATTTGCTGTGCCTGGCGAGGTGTCAAACTTCAGCAACGCGTTCGCTCGCTGCTTTGCTTTGATTGCGTCTGTTGTGTCATAACTGCAAGTGGAGCGATATAGTTGCCATGCCAAGTGTCTGCCGCTTGCTTTGATCGCTGCTAACAAATTTGCAACACTTTGAAACTGTTGACAGCTGCAGAGCTTTGGTTCAATTAATTCGAGTGGAACAAACATAGAAAAATGATTTGCTACAAACAGCAAAAGAAAACGCACAGTCTAAGCCGAGCATAAAGGATGACACTTGATTGATTGCATGCTAATCAAAAGCTGACTGATCGAAAATGCGCATGAGCAACAAAAAGCTGATTGATCGTTAAGTTCTTCAGTTGCAATCTTTGTAAAACTTGCGCAAACTTGAGCTAACAACTTAACAAAGCAAACAGCAGGCAATAATCTTTAATATATATGTAGCTGATATTGTTATTGCTAGCAGACAATGTTTAAATGTTAAAAGTTTTGCCGTTAACTACAATTGTCTGTAGTCATTTGCTGCACTCTTTAATTAACTTTGATTTGTACATGATGTTAAAACAACAGACTGCGAACTGTGCAAGTGACAGCTGAAACTGTTGCGCGCACTTGTTGTTGTTGTAACTGCAGTTGTATTTTTTTTTGTTTGTCAGAATCTCACAGCAGGCAAACAATCAGCTCACGCGTCTAACAAAAACTGAACAGCAACTTTATTGTAAAACTTTTGTTGCTTCAGTTGTTGTTATTGTTGTCTGCTGTTTGTTGTAGCATGTGATACGATTTTTATGTAAAACATAATTGCAGATTAGTTGCTGCTGCTGCTGCTGCTGTAAAAACGCAGCAGCAAACGCGTGTAAAGCAAAAACAAATTGCAACCGTTTTGTGCAGCCGCTTAAAAAGGATTTAAATGCATGGATTACAGCAACTACCAGACAGATCAGACAGTACACGTTCAGCATGTTGTGTGAATGAACATAAAACCAGTTGAGTAGTGTGAATATATAAAAACAACAGCAAAAAATGTGCTACAAGTCGAGCTGTTATGCTGAATGGGCAACTCATATGCATTTAGCACTTAGCAACATAGGCAAAGATATTTTCAATTAATTAAAAAATAGCCAAAGGAAAACAGCAATTGATGTTAACAAACATATGTATGCGTGTGTGTGTGTGTGTAGGTGTACTTTTTTTATTGCTGCCAGAGCTTTAAAAATATGAACTATGAGCATACAATTTGGTTAGTTGCTTTTATTTGCAAAGCAAATGAACTTTAAAATGCTTTGGTCAATTACAAATGTATCTATGTGCAGCTGTATGTGTGTCTGTGACTTAAGCAGCAGCTCACTTTGGCACACAGCTTGTTGGCCACTTAAAATGGAACGTAAATATTTGAGCTGGCTGCTTTGGCAGCAGTCGGTTGAAAGGACAGCATCAATTGCAGTTATTGGTTTGGCAAGCAGCTTTTGCTGTTTTAGTATCTTCAGGTAGCTATCGACAAGCATTATGCGATTGCAATTGAACTCAGCTCAGTTGCACTTTGAAAACTTTTTCTTACCACAAAGCGGCACTTGCTCTCTCTAATATTTGCTAAGTTGCTTATTTTGATCGCTTGGCAGGTAAATAAGCCAAGTAATGAAATTATTGCTTGAGTTGCTCAACTGAGCAAGAGGCAATACATTAATGATAAATCTCAAGCGCTTAAATAAATAACTGTCTTTGTTTTAGAAGCAGCAGCGTATGCAATGCAGCATTGTTTAAAAAACTGCGTCTATCGAATTGCAGCTGTTAACAACATAGAGCTCCAATATCCAATTTGAACACAACAGGCATCGCTCTAATTGACGATACCTTCAACTATGCCAAGAAATTCAAAGCTAAATAGACAGACAGTGCAAGGAATAGATAAATATGAAGCTGCTTGACAGCCAAGCAAAGCTAGTCGAATGTCCAATAGTCTGTTGCTTGATAGTTCGCTTAATGTAAAGTATAAAATATAAAATATTAGATATGCAATAAATTGAAATTATTAAATATATTTATTGTTATTAAAGATTGTAAGCATTACAATGTAATACTATTTATATATTGATTTTTTTTTAATTTTAATTGCATTTGTGTTAATTGTTAAGAACTTAATTAAATTATAACAATGTAAATATAAGTAATACATAAAAGAGAATTATTTAAATAATATATTTGATTATTTTATTTGATATTGGGAATATTAAGCATTACAAGTTAAATGTTCAATAATATTTATGCAATGATTTTTTGGATTTTAAAATTAATTACATTTATTGATAGTTCGCTTAGTGTAAGAGAAATTACTAAATATATATTAATTATTTCTTTATTGATATTGAGGTTTGTAAGCTTAAGTTAAATGTATATTAAAATATATGTTAATGCTTGATAATGATTACATTTGTGTTGCAAAATTTAATATCATTTAATATAAAAATAATATAAAAGCACAGCTCAATAGTCAAGCTATCACTGTCAATTAGTTAACATAACGCTGAAGTTGAACCATTCTCATTTGCAATTAAATTTGCCTAGCTGCTAAATTAAATTTGCTATGCGCAAAGGTATTGTCGATTGTTTTCTGTTTAATATTTCGCTAATAAACGCACAACAATTACAGATTGCCCGTTTGTTGTCGGCGCATGCGGCGTATGCGTAATGCGCCGGCAAAAACATTTAAATTAGGATTAGCGCGACGAGTTGTGCGTGCGCATGAAATATTCGCACAATGTGAATGTGCAGCGCACATGACCGAACGCAGCTTCAAATATATATATATAAAAATGAGTAAAATATGTAACAAGATGCATTTGAACAGTTGGCGTAGTTTTTACTTTACGCCTCGGGCATATTGATAGCGCATGGGGTCACATAAATTAATGCGCGCTGCGGCGTCTAACGACATTTGTAACCAAAAGCAGCAGCGTTTGACCATTGAACAGTTTGCCGCCTGACACGCCTACCACACACACACACACACACACACACACAGACACGCACACACACACGCATACTTAGCTTACAGGCACGTCAACAGCTAGCGCGCGCACATTTTAAAATTATATTATTTTTGAATGGCTTTTTAGAAATTAATAATTACATATGACAGCAATGCTTATATATGTATGTGCATGTGTGCGTGTGTGTGTGTGTGTCTGTAACTGCGTACGTGGCATTTAATTTTTATATTATGCTGCTTGCCACGAACGACACTTTAATATAAATTTCATGCTGCCTATTAAATGCCAAATGAAAATTAAAGTTTCCAGAACTTGGCAATGGGCAAAAACATCAAAATAATTAAATTAAAAAAAAAAGTTTGAAATCTATTTGCCTTTGAATTGCTGTTAAATGTTGATTAAAATTGCATTTGCAAAAGTTCGTTTTGTTATAAATGAAATGACAATATTAATGTAAAATTGGCAGACATAAGCGCAGAGAGCTGAGCGTGGAACGCTGACAGTCTGGAAGAGCCTAATCTTAAGCATTAATTGTAATAATAAATAAAATCTGAACTGTAAGATTTATTTATTTATTTAATGCCAACCATGAAGCATTAACTGTAATAATGAATTAAGTGTGAACTGTAAGATTTACTTATTTATTTAATGCCAGCCATAAACAGTCGACGATAAAAGAAATTGATTACTAAAAATATTTAAAATTAAATTTGAAAGTATTATTGCTTATAGTATATAATTAAATTTGATAAGATGATATTGAGCTTAGAAGATGAATCAAATCTAATAGCTATTTTTTTCATACAGCTTGCAACAATTGATGGCGCTAATCTAAGAAACATTGAACTGCAAATAATTATGCTTAATTAATTTTCAATATTTTTCATAATGTTCTTTTTTGTTTGACAGTCTATAGTCGTCATATGGCTCTATGGAGTGCAGATCTGGGGGATCGCAGCAAAATCAAACTATAAACGCACCCAGGTGCTGCAGAACCGTGTCCTGCGGCAAATCACTTCTCAATCCTTGCAACAATTGTTGGCTCTAATTTATAATCAAATACTTATGCTTAGTTAATTTTCAATATTTTTAACAATGATCTTTCTGCATAGTCGTCATTAAATTTATATGCATATATGCTTTGTTTTCTTTTTAATAAATGAGTGTTTAGCATTTTGTTAAACAATTTTTTTTTAAAGCTAGCAGCTATTTAATTTCTTATGTTTATTTTAAGCAAATTATTCAGCCTGCTTACCACTGTGCCAGCGCCGCAAATGGCTTGAACTGGTTTGCAGCTGTGCTCTCTGATTTTTTTTTTTGGCTGCTTTTTGTGCCCATATCAGATTTTTACTTTGTTTTTTTTGTCTTGCTCTTTTTTCTGCTTTATTTCGTTTAGGTCCCCATACGCAGGCCGCCAAATGTCTGGCGTTGCTTTATATTCCCACTATTCCCGTTACTTCTTTGGCCCATTATTAATTGCTAACGTGCGCTGATTTCAGTGCCTACACTTTTTACGGCTCTATCTCGCTCGCACTCATATGCCTGACGCTGCAGCTGTTGTTGTTGTAACTGTTATTTGTTGCTGTTCGCCTTTGCCCAGTCGGGCGCGCGTTGTCTTCTGCTGCTGCTGCTGCTTCTTCTTGCTCGCATTGGCTCAGCAGCAGTGACATTCATGCACCGGCGCGCAAGCGAAGCAGCAAAAGAAACCAAACGCAAAAAGTATAAAAAAAAATGTGGAGTGAGTGCTACAACAACAATAAGAACGGCAACAACAACAACAACAGTAGCAGTAAGGTAATAAATCAATGCGCAACTGAAGTCACTTTGGTTGGTAGAGAGGCATCTTTTTAAAGTCAGTTGAGTAACAATTTACTGCAGTTAACCCTTTGGGCCAACGAAATTAAGAAGCTGTATAAAAAGTATAGCATACTTTTTAGCGCGCGCATTGAGCATTTATTAAAAAAATGCTCACTTGCTGTTTTCACTGCAGCCCTCAATGCCACAAATATTTTATTTCCATCAATTCGTTTATTGTATTTAAATTTACAGACTTAATTTGGTGTCATGTATATGGCTCAAATAACAGCGCAATAATTGCAGTAAACAATCAATAAAAAGCGATAAGCGATTCTGAGAAAAATAATTGTTGTTATACAATTCTGGCTACACATTTTAAATGGTATTATTTACACAGCTTAAAGCATATAGTTTAATTCAATTAATGGCAACAGCTCATAGATTTATTTTATTACAATATGCGTGCAGCAATAATTAAACGCTTGACACTAAATAGTCAAAATACATGCGTAATGTGTTAGCTAAGCAGCTTAATGCATAAACAATTTAGCATTATTTGCATTCAATATGCATAATTAAATTTAATTGGGCGCTGCGTTGAAATTTATGTGTAAAGTGAAGCGAGCGCTGCTGCAATTGTTCAAATACACTGCAGCAATTATAAATAATTAGCAATTTTCTTTTATAGCAAGCAAACAATAGCAAAGCGAACTTGTTTAAAACGATTTCAGCAAATGTAAATACAACTCAATTGAATTATATAAAATAATTAATGATAACTAGACACAGGAATTTCCATACTTAAGACTTATAAACTTTGCTTGCCAGTTTAGCTAAACTATTTATTAAATATGCTTATCAAAGTGTATTTGCTAGTCGGTTGCTGTTTATGCTTGCAACATGCAACAAGCTGTGTACACGGGCCAAGGCAAACAATGCAACTGCAACAGTGCAACTGCAACTTAGTTACTTACAGTGGTTTTAACGCCGACAAAGGAAAAACTCGCGCCTGAGCCAAGGCCAACAATAGCCGAACTTCAAATTCATGCATACACATATGTGTATGTGTGTGTGTGTGTAAACACACAGACATACAAACTGTTTTCCTGCCAGCACGACGATTGCAATAAATCTGCGAGCAGCGAGTCAACAGTGTAATGACTGCCAGCAAGAGAGAGAAAGGGAGAGAGCGAGAGGCTGCTTACAAGTTGCCATAACATTGTCATGCATATGAAGTGCCTTTCAGTGCTGCATACAATGCAGCACACACACACGCACACACACATACATATGTATATGTTTATAGAGTAGCGCTGGCAGTTTTTTAATTGCTGTTGGGCTGTTGCCTTTCGCTTGTTTACAAGCTGCGCCAATTTCGCGTTGTTATTAAATTGTATTTAATATTTGCAATATATGCTCCAGCTTGCAGTTCAAGCCACGCCCCCACGCCCATTGTGTCGGCTACGCAAAAAACAGCAAATTGTTTGCACAATTTAACAGCCGATTGTTGCTCCCTTTTGTTGTTGTTGTTATTGTTGTTGTTATTCACACTCATTTTAGTTTAATTTCTATTTAAATTCATGCTGTCAACGCCACGCCCACAATGAGGCGCAGTTAACGGCCAGCACTCAGCGCTTAATTACCCAATGCTTATCAAAACATCTACAAGGCGCTGACAGCGACACTGACAAGCGACGAGAGAGAGAGAGAGAAAGCAAGAGAGTGAGAGCGAGTAAGAGAGTGAGCGTCGCTTGGTGTGCGACAAAGTTTTCTTAATGAATTATTTAATCTGCGTTGCATCTTTGCTTTGGGTAAACGAACATTTTCGTGTATTTTATATTTTTTGCTAGTTTGCCTAGCTAACCAACATTTTTTGCGCTCGGCTTGCCAACCCCATCAAAAATGTTAGACAAACTGCAAAGACACAAGACGAATGCTTAATACGCTTGCTGACTAAAAGATACGAAAGATACAAATCAATTTGCAAAGACTTTCTGCATTAATATTTTTATATATTTAAAGAGTTAAGGACTTACTCCACTCAACTCTAGCTTTTCCTAATCGACCCAAACGTTGCCTGTGAGCAAATTGAATGTTTAAAACCTAACTATAATCGTTTCTTTTATTATTTTCTTAATATTACAGTATTTTTATATGTTTACATATTCTGTGAGTAACAGAATTTTAATTTGGACATCAGCTGACGAAAATATTTTTAATAAAAGAGTGATAAGCATAAAAATTGAAAAACAGAAAAATTGTTGTGAAATTCTGAGACCTTGATTTACTTATAAAATTTGTATGAAAAGGTTAGAAGCATAAATTAAATATTGTTAATAAATGATTTAACTAAATGATGTTAAAGTTAAATTTAATTTTTTGTCAATAATAAAAGGTGGTAGTTACTTGAAATTTTGCTCAAATACTGCTTAGAGCATTACAAACAGAATATATTTAAAATAAATAATTAGTTCTTCAGGCAAAAAGTTGGGAGCGAAAGGGTTATGCCAACAATAACAATTTGCTATAGATAGTTAATTAAGTTTTTAAGCATTAGGCTGCCTACATGCTTATAAATTAAGTTTGTATTATTTGTTATTGCATTTTATTTTATTTAAAATTTGTATCATCTCATTGTAGAGCATTGGCAAAGCAGCGTAAATGTAGCGGCTAATGCAAATAGGCCACAAGGCTGGCCAGGCTAATAAGTTAAACGACACCGTGACACAGTTACGAGGGCAAATATTAATGCCAAGACGGCGTGACGCCAGCCAGCCAGCCAAGAAGGCAGACAGACATTCAGACCAAGTCAGCCCACAAGCTGTGAGCCGTTAAGCAGAAACTGAGAGAGAGTGAGTGAGCGAAGGCAGGAGGGGGAGCTTACACGGTTGGCTGAGCGCACTCGTATTTGTTCACCTATTTACCACGCAAATGAAGTTGAAAATAACTGTGAAATGAAGATGAAGTGCTTTAGTTAACAGGCAGCTACAGAGTAAGCGAGAGAGAGAGAGAGCGCACAGTGTGTAAGAGAGATAGTAACAGGCTAAGTTAGCATAGAGCGCACGACGCCTAAATGGAATGTAAATATTTGAGTAGCGCCAAGCAACGCAGCCTCGACTTCTAACCAACTATAAGTATGTCTTCTATATATATAAATGCACGTGTGTGTGTGTGTGTGCTTGGAAGTGTGACTGTGTGTCTGTGTCTATATGACAGCTTTGTGTTTACTTTAGCGCGCTCGTCTGACAGCCCCCAAAAAGGCCTTAAGCGCCATAACAATGGCCAAGCTAAAGTAAAGTCAAGTCGAGTTTACTGTTACGTGCTGTGCGGCCATTGACGTTGAAAATTCAAGACAATTAAAAGGCTAAAATGTGTGGCTTATTAGCCTCACACACACACACACACAGACACACAGACACTGATCAAAACGAGCAGTCGCCAGTCAAAGCGAGTTTCAAATTCAATAACTAAGCAGCTTACTTAACTAATAAGCCCCAATGTGCAAACATTGCAATTAAGCAAACATTGATAAGCGTCTGCATACGTTAATTGCAACATTACGTAACAATTTGTTACTTGAACTGCCACAGCAGAGCTGGAGATGAACTTAGCATTCACATTTCGCCAATTCAAATTGAACTGTTGCACTCAACTTGAACTTAGTTCGTTTCATAATTCGTTCTTATTAATTTAATTGCACATTAACAATCGAACAATGTTTTGAACACTGTTGTGCACATCAACAAGCAAAGCTTGTGTTCCTTATTAATATCCAAAGCGTGTTTTCTCAAAGTTTGAAATTTAAAACTAAAGCAAGTTCGATGCTTTGGTTTTTGAGCCATAACTCTCTTAAAATTTAGCTGCCTATTAAAAGTGTTGCTGCGTTATGTTTGTTTTATTTCTAAAAACAAAGTTGCATCATTAGAATTAGCATATAAAAACTTTTAAATTTTTTGCAGTTTTGAAATTTAAGCAAGGGGTAACATCACATTTTTTGCCAAAATATACAAAATTTTAAAATCTCCCAATTTGAATGCAGTTTTGTTCGTATGCATCTCACGAGTCTAGCAATGCATAAAACTCTAAAATCGGACATCATTAAGCTGATTTACAGCTTATCAAAATAAGATATTTTACAAAAAGTTGTCATGTTTGTTTGCTATTTTGTTCATAATTTCGCCAAATAATTTTTATATATTACATTCTTATACATCATTTTAATTGTGCTTTTCACGCCAACATAAAAGTGTATAAAACATTTAGATCGCATTTTTTTAAGCTAAGTTATAGCTTCGCAAAGTTGGAAAATAAACAAAAAGTAGGTCTGCTGTATTGGTTTTATTACCATAACTTAGTCAAAATAATTTTTTTATTAATCAAACACAACAGCATTTATTTATTTAGTATCTCATGAGTAAATAAAGCTAAAGAACTCTTCAGTGCGATTTTTTTGGTGAGTTATAGCTATCTAAAGTTAGCAGCTCTAGAATGAGACGCAGCATTTGTGCAAAAATTTTTACAGGGGTTAATTCGGTTTTTGCCAAAATATCGAAAATCCTAGACCTTCCAAGTTTGAATGCAGTTTTATTCTTGTGCATCTCACGAGTCTAACAAGGCCTGCAACTCCGCAATCGGATGTAATTTCGCTGAATTACGGCTTATCAAAGATTGATATTTCACTGAAATTTAGCTTGTTTGCTATTACATTTGCGTTTTCCATGCCTATAATTAATGGTATAAATCAGTTCAATCGGTTTGTTTTTCGCTGACTTAGAGCCTGTCAAAGTTTGAAGAACGCAAGCTTTGGTAATTGATGTAATAACCTTTTGTTATTGATGTAACTTTATTTGTTCCTCGAGTTGAGAACGGCGTTCGTCTATTATTATTCTTTCGCATAATGTTTGCTAAATATACCAAAGCTACTTATAGCAATGAGTTGCAGGCAGCCACAATATGCAGGCCTGAAGCTAGTCAAGCAAATGGCACCCATGCCATGGCCCATCTCTAGAAGAAAGTAAGTCAAAAAGAATTTAATCTGCATCTACATCTTTGTTCTTATCAAAAAACATTTTACAATTATTGTATTTTATTTACAGCCCAATGTACTTGCGCTGCATGAGGACAACATCATGGGAATAGCTGCGCCGCCTCTTCAGCTTCTCTCCACTAATGGAAGTGCTTACTGCAACGGACTTCACGCTTCACATGTCAACAGTTTGCAGCATCGCATCCTGAGAGACACGAATACCATCATTCGCTATTGAGTGATAGCTTGGCATGCTCGAACGGATCCAGAAAGCACTTTAACTTTAATTATCTGTATTTTTATGATTATAATAGAGAAGTACAAAGTATTATAAGCAGAAACAATTTTTCAAATTATATCTTAATATTTTTTATTAACATATGTACATACAAAATTTTGTTGCTCATACATATTATTATTATTTTAGTTAATATTATTATATATAATTATATATATATTTATATGACATTTAGTTTAATAAAATACTAAACAAAAACAAACTAAATATGTGTTATTATTTGTAAAGAGAGTAAAGGACTCTTTAGGTTGGTTTGTTCTCAATAGCGTTTGTTGATTACGTTCCGCTTTTCTTAGCATGCACGCTTTTTATAGATCTTCACTGACAGGAGGTGTCTGGATAAATACAACAACAATAACAAACATTACACTTACCTTACTTACCTGTTGGATACTTACCTTTGCAATAGCAATTAATTTTACATTCAAAATGAATTTAGTGTTTCTGGCTTATATTGTTAATTGGGCTATGTTGTAGGAAAGTAAGTAAAACGCCAGTTAAATACTGTATATAGTGTAAATAGCGATTGGATTTCTTTTTAGCCATATCTGATCAAATCATCCCGATTCTTAAACGGTTTTCGCTTGCATGCTTTTTAGATCTAAAAAACAGTTTAGGCATTATATTTTTGAATTTTAGACATGCAAAACCTAAAATCGGAAGCAATTTCGTGCTGACTTACAGTTGATATTCCACAGAAATTTGTCTTGTTAGTTTACTAATTTGTTCATAACTTCGCCAAATGATTTTTATATCATACACTTGTACTTTTATTTTAATTTTGTATTCAATACCAACATAAAAATTGTGTAAAACAGTTCAATCGGATTTTTTTTAGCGAGTTATAGCTTCGCAAAGTTTAAAATTAAGCAAAAGTACTATTTACATTGAATTTATTGCCATAAATTTGTTCAAAACAATTTTTGTATTGATCGAAATTAACAGTATATATTTATTTAAAATCTCAATGAGTGAAGTGATAGCTAAAGAATCTTCAGTGCTTTTTTTTTGGCTGATATATAGCTCGCAAGTTCGAAAGTGATACAAGGAAGACGGGCATCATTTTGTTTAAATTTACAGGATTACATCACGATTTTTGCCAAAATATCGAAAACTCTACAAATGCCAAATTTGAATGCAGTTTTGTTTAGCTACATTTTACGAGTCTAACAAAGCATAAAACTCTGAAATCGGATGCCATTTGGCTGAGTTATAGCTGATCAAAAATAGATATTACACATCAAATTTGTCTTGTTTGTTTATTATTTTGTGCATAACATAGCTAATTATTTTATTATTATAAAACATGCATATTTGTACTTAATTAAATTATATTTGCCACAGCTACAAAAATGCTATAGAGCAGTTAAATCGCATTTTTTAAGCTGACTTACAGGCTTTAAAAAATTCGATTTCAAAGCAAGTATCAAAAATTTTTTTGTTAGTATTTTTTAAAGAAAAAAGCCACTAAACAGCTAATATAAATATAATATAAAGTAGTTAATGAGTCCTTTCGGTTGCAGCCTAATCGAGCTGAAAGCATGCAACAGTTTTCATTGACTGTGCTGCATGCAACAAAAGCGGTAAGAGCTGCGCTGTGGTCCAGCTAGGCTGCATTTAGCAACACTTAATGGCAATTGTTTTATGCACAAAAAACAAAAATAAAATAACAACAGCGGCGGCCACAGCGTACAAACTTAAACAAAAGGCATAGAAAATCAGAACAAAAACGAAATGATTTATGCAGCGCTAAAAAGTAACAAACAAATAAAAAATAAATGTATATAAAGCAAAGCAAGTTTTCGCGAAAGTTGCGTTTTCTTTATGCGTTGCAAGCTTTGAGTTTATCTTGCGGCTACGCTGAGTGCTGCACCTGGCTGTGGTCACGCATTTTTAGAGAGAAAGAGACAGAGTGAGAGCGAGAGGGAGACGTGACCGCCGCTTTTTGAGATTGCACTAAAAGATTTGCTAGGCAGTTGGCTTTTGGTTTTGCTTTCTTTTGGACAGTTTTGGCTTTTGTGCTGCAGTCTGAGGTTAGAGCTTGAGAATCTTTTGTTGCCGCCACGTTAATGGGCGACGTCTGCCTGCACTTACAATTAATAACACTCAATGGCAGCTCAGCTGGCCGCACATTTGCATAATTAAAAGGCCGCGTTGTAAGCTGAAACGTTAAAGATTTAAGTTTTTTGTCAAGTCTTTGGCCAGCCAAGTGCGCATAGCTGCTCGTAAAACTGAGTTTCAGTGCAGGCAACTTGAATGTGGCAATAAAACGTTGCCAGGTATGTCAGCTGGCTGCTGTAAGATGCCAGCACGCGTTTGTCAGTTCGCGCAGCAGGATAATAAAGCAACTCGCTATAGCCATTGCCATTGCAATCGCAATCGCATTAAAACATACAACAATTTGCTTTTGCATTTGACATAGGTTGGCGTGTTGGCATCTCAGCAACAGTTTGGCTAAATTCCGCTTAAGCAAGTGCAGAGAAAAATCTTTCAATTTCGCCAGGCTGCAGGATAATGCTGTGAAAGTGCTTCAAAAAAAGCATGAAGCGAGTGCCAAGTGCCCGTTGAGCTCATCCTCGGCTCAGAGCAAAAATAAATACTCAGCTAAAGACACAATCAAGCGCTTGGGCCAGCTGCAGCAGCAGACAGCAAGCAAAAAAAATTGAAACAAATACAAGGACTAGAGAGCGAGAGCGAGCAGGAGAGCGTGAGCTGAACTGAAGGCAGCTCAATTGCAGGACAATCAGCACAATTGATTTCCCCAAAGTGGCTGCTCCCTAGCTGCCGGCACCCAGGCATTAAAAGGATTTAATGCCATTTAAGCCAAACAATGTGAAGACAGGCAACAGCAACCGTCAAAGAGTCCTGCGCGGCCATTGCAGGTCGCCAAGTAGAGTCTACCGCACCAGCAATGCCGAGGCACTCCACAAAAAGTTTATCAATAAAATAACTTGTCGACGATGACGTTGGCAGCAGCAGCGGCAGCAGGACTCTCAGCAGCAGCAGCGGGAGGACTCTGCTGCACTCAAGTTGAAAATTGCAGCAAGTTGCTCTCGGCGGCTCAGCGCAGACAGACAGACGAACAGACAGATAGACAGTGAATCCTTATGCTGCTGTCCGTCTGTCTCTCTGACTGCTTGACTTGTCAACATACAGACACAATCGTACAAAAGGACATCGAGTAGCGCAATCCTGAAGCACTGGAAAGCAACTTGAATTGCACTCATAGTTTGACTGGCGCAGCACAAAGCGTTATTACACGCATGACGTATACGCAACGTGTACCAAAAACTCAAACATCCAATAGATTTTGACTAACTGCTCAGCTCAGCCCTCAGCTTTCAATTAGTTGCGCTTGTTAAAGGCGGCGCACAATCAAAGCAAATACAACCAACTACTGCAATTGCAACTGCAACTGGCAGCTTAAGTTCAAAGCAAATACACAGCTTGAAATATTATTGGGAATTTATTGACTGACCAAGTTTTCTATTGCACAAAAATCAAAAATTCAAATTGTGGCTAAGAAAGAAAATTAAATCAATGTGCAGCTAGGCTACTCAAAGCAATTACTACGAAAATTAAATATGGAAAGCAGCGATGTCAATTGGCACTGACAAGTCAACTAGTGTAATAAAAACTTGAAGGCGTCCAACAACGCGCTTGCTATTTATTTTGTTTATTTATATAAATTATGAACAAATATTTATGCTGTTTTAATTAGTTGCCATGTTCTTCATAACATACTAAAGGCATTAAAGACATAAAGACATTAAGCTATAGATTATATATCAAAGTACATTATTATTTATTGCCAACGTTAAATCTGGGATTAGCAGTAACCTGTTCGCTGTGACAAAGTTCCCTGGGGAGCTGCATGAATTTTGTATTAAATTGTTAAATCACTTGTCATTTGCTTTACGCTTTAATTTAATTTGTATTGCAGTCAATATTATGTATACGAAATAAAGATTGAGCCAATTTGCTCTCAAATAAGTCTAAATAAACGCAAGACTTTCCTTGGCCAGAAGTCTTTAATAGAAAATTATCAAGTAATTATGCTAAACAAATGTTAAAACAATTTTAAAAACAATGCAATTTTAAATAGTTTACTTTAAGGAGCATAAAATTAAGTAAATTCAGCATTTTACATATTTTTAGCATATTTATTTTATTTTTATTTAATTATTTATTTAATGTCAACTATAAAAAGTCGTCCGTAAAAGAAAATGAATACAAAAACTACATAAAATTAAATTTAAAAGTATTTAAGAATTAAGTTTTTGTTTTTAAATTTAATAAGCTAACAGATTGGGAGGGTTAAGCAGACCCAACATTCGTTGCAAGGATTAAACCAACAAAAAATGCAAAATATTCTAATTTTTCACACAGGTTTGTTATGCTGTACTCAAAATTAAATATTTAAGCTATCCTTGCATAAGCTCACAATGTTTATAAGCTATTTATTTGCCAGCTACTTAAATTGAATTGCTAATGCAACAATTTCTGTGAAATTGCAAGTGTTAAGCCTTAAACTTTTATCTATGCGCTCTGCATTTAGCAACGAGCAATTTTTTGTGGGCTATACTCGACACTTGAGGCAAACACATAGAAAAATATTGTACAATTGATTGCTGTTGCTGGCACCTTAAGCCAAATGCCAAAGTGGTAAACAATGTACATTGCCACAGACTGTAGCACAAAATTAAAACAATAAACGGCCAGACTCAGGCTCTGTCTGATGTTTGGGCAAAAGCTGCAAATGGCAAAGCGTCAAGAGTGGCAAACATTTTTGAATACCTCAGTTTCAGCAGAGAGAGCAAAATGTGTGTGTTCGGTGTGTATGTTGCATGCAACATGAGGCAAGAACAACAACACTAGACGGTCAACATTTCTACCTTTTAAGCAGCTCTCATGCATGAAATTGAAAGAGTAGCAATTGATTGAAAATTTACCATCAAAATACAAAACGAGCGGCAAAGCGAGAAAGAGAGCGCTAGTGTAGAGCGAGAACGAGAGAGCGAGTAAGTAAATCAAGATGAAAATTGCGGTTCACATGATATTTTGATGTAATTCGAATTTACAAGTGAAATTTCAAGCAAGCCGACGCCGACGCCGACGCCGCCGCCGCCGCCGCATGTAAATTGATAACGCAGCATTATTACGCATACGCATCGTGAGCCATACAAAACTCAACTCAAGTCAAGTTAAGTTGCTGCATATGTGAGCGAGAGCGTTTTGTGGGTTGTGGCTAATGCCTGTAAATCCAGCGAGCAAACATTAGAGAGCAACAGCAAACGCAATTTCAAGCGAAATTTTCTTTCCTTTTTCCTTTTTTTTTTGGTATTTTGGCGCTTTTTACTTTACTCAGGATTATTTAGAATTTATGCATAAACAAGCAAAGGGACGTTACCCCAAGTCATTTGTTCAAGTCAGCAAACTGTTCACATGTTACGCCCCGCATGCCACAAAAAAAAGAAGAAGCAGCAACAAAAACTAAGCTAAGCAGCAACAAAAGCCATTTATAGCGTTGACAGTCAGTCAGTCAGTTAAAAAGGCAGCAGAAGCAGCAGCAGCGTTGCCATTTTTATTGCCAGCGCAAGGCCAAGGCGCATAAAAAAACAATTGTCAAGTAGCTACAACAAATTGGCAGCGTAGTGCGCGCGCCTACAAATTGGCAGCAGTTGCTTGCAGCTGGCACCTTGAGCTTGCAGCTTGTTGCAACAACAGCAGCATAAATATTTGATGTGCTGAAGTTCAAGGTGAGCTTTAAATTTGTGTAAATTAAAGTTGCGCAACATGTTGCTAAACCCGCTGCTGTTGCAACATTTTGTGGCAGCCATGTGACAACCGCAAATTTCCAATGTTGTGACAGTTAATTTTGACAAATTTGTCTAAAGCTTATCACTTATGAATGTCCAGCGTATATATGTGTGCGTGTGTATGTGTGTTTGTGTGTGTGGCATATGCCACAGTGCAACAGCGCAATCTACACAATTTATGGCCTGCCAATCGAATTTTGGCGCATAACTAATTATGAGGTTGCCGACTAAATTAGTTTGGCCTAAACCAAAACAACATTAATGCCAACTGGCAATGGCAAATTGCTAAAAGTCAATGCCACAACAGCAAACATTTTTTCAAAATGGCGCACAGCTTTTGAAGCTTAGCACAGCAGCAACGGCATTTTGTCTAATTATATAAATTATAAATATAATTGTTTGATTGTGTTAACGCTTGTAAATCTATTCAATTTAAATAATGCTTAAATAATAAAACAAAAAGTGCTGCAACTATTTTGAATTCAAGAAAAAGATTCATTTTAATCTCAATTTTAATTTAATAAAGTTTTGATATATTGTATTATTTTGAATTGAATGCTCAAATGTAATTGAAAATAATTTTATGCTCAAGCAATAGTTGAAGCTTTCTATATAAATATTTGCAAACTATAAATAATTATTTACTGCAGAGTATTAAAAATTATTTCAAATAATCAAACTTCATTTTAATCTCAAAGTTAGTTAAATTATTTTTGATTACTTAAATTTAATTGAATAAACTTTGATATTATTGCATATTGATATCTTTTGAAATTTTGTGCTCAAATGTAATTGAAAATAATGTTATGCTCAAGCAATAGTTAAAACTTTCTATATGAATATTTACATAATAATAATAATTGTTTACTGAAGAGTATTAAATAATCATTTTATTCAATCATTTTAATCTCAAAGTTAGTTCAATTAATTTTGTTTACTTTAATTTTAATTGAGCAAAGTTTGTTATTATATTGATATAATTTTATGCTCAATAGTTACAGTTTTCTATATAAATATTTACAAGCTATTATTTAATTGTTTGCTGAAGAGTATTAAATAACAAAATTCTTTCAAAAATTTTGGATCAATTGCTATTTTGCATATGCTAATTTTTTTTTACAATTGCTCTGCAGTGCTTTGTGATTGAAAATCGTTGAGGTTTGTTCTTGTTGTTTTTGTTCAGTCAGTTGCACATTTGGTTTAGTGTACAAGTATTTGAGGTTTTGATTACGTTTTATTTACTCGCAGCGTTTGTGCATAAAGCCTGATTTTATTGTATGTTGCATGTTGTGTGTGTGTGTGTGTTTGTTGCAAGTTGCTGCCTCTAATGCTGCTGGGCAGGAGGCGTACGCTGCATGCTTTGCGTGGCAGATTAAAAACTTTTCCCATTACGTAAAAATTAACAACTTTCTTTTTTTTTGCTCGCACTCTCTTCTTCTTTTTTTTTGTGTATAGTTTTGCTCTGGACTAGAGAATTTGTTGCACTCAGTGCACAGCATGAGCAACATGAAAGCTGCTAACGCTTGTCTGTGTGTGTATTCGTGTGTGTGTGTGTAGGCAAGAGTTGGTCAAAAGCAATGCAACAAGCTCCATTTAACAGGCAGCAGTTTGAGTTTTGCTTTAAAGCGTCTCATGCATGACATTTAATTGTTGGTGGCTGCCAAACGTTGGTTGAAATTTTTAATGCCAACTTAAGTAGCTGAGAAAGAGAGAGAGAAAGAGAGAGTAAGAATGGTATTAAGTTACATTAACTACAATGAATATAAGTTGAAGCAACTTATGCGTCTATGCAGATTTGTTAACTGCTATTTAATTATATTAATAAGCATAGCATTGGCTTTTTACTTGTAGCTCATGGCCCAGAAGTCTTGGCAAGTCTTGTAGTGTGCTCTTCTCTAAGCAATTGAACAATTGAAGCTCAGTATTCAATACTCAATTGTTCAATTGCTGAGTACTGAGTTCAATTGTTTAATTGTTCAGAGCAAGCGACGCCTTGAATATTATTGTATTAAATAGCATATTATAGTAAACAGCAACAGCATCACGCTGCGAATATAAAACAAAGTTATTTTTATTTAAAAACTAACAGCTTTAATTATTCTTACAATAAATAAATAAAACAAATTAAATAAACAAACACTTGCCTAAGCAACTTAAATGGAAATCGAGTAAGTCAATCACATTTACTTCAAATGAATTCGAGCTTTATCTTATTTTCTAAGAAACTTTAAAGATTTTCTGCGAATTTTTACAAGCAATGCATAAATATATAAAAACTTACAAAGCAAAGAATATAAAACGAAGCTGCGCTAACTGAAATTCAAGCAGCTTAATAAATCAAAGTAAAATGTAAAAAATTCATTGCAACTCAATAGAACAATTGCAACTATAGAGTGCTTAACTTGTATTATAAAGCTTACAGCTTAAAATACATCAATATGCATATAGCAGCTGTAAAATTAAAAAACATAAATAAGCATTTCAATACGCAAAACTTATTTGCTTACAAACGAGCTGCGATTACTTAGCCAAAATATTGATACTAGTTAACTCGATTGATTTAGCCTACCAATTACCGCATGTTGAAAAGTTTGCTATTGTGGCAAATAATACTTTATGCCACACATTGGGCCACATGTTGCTGCAACATGCCCACACACACACACACAAACAAACAAGCCAAGCACACATTCATAACTAATCATGCACGCGCTTGTTCCTTTTGCTTTTGCTTATTGCTTTTTGTTGTTTGCTGTGCGTGTGTGTGTGTGTTGCCTTTAAAACTTCCCCTGGCGCATAAATTTCAATCCCGCGAGACGCTGCAAAATATTTCAGTTTGCAAAGTTTTGACTGCTACAGTCCGACGACACTTTATGTCGCATGAAATTAGGCAAGGACAGCAGCAGCAACTGTGGCAGCAACTTGGCTGCTGCTGGCTGTTGGCTGTCACTTGTTACCGTGTTGGTTGTGCAAAAGGCTGCGACTGAGCAGCGGACACAGCACACAAAGTATTAAAAGTGTCCAAATGATGATTGTTTTGGTTATGGCACAACGAGTGCTTCACCAGCAGTGGAGCTGAGCTTAGGAAGCGAACGCAGAAGCGTGCAGGGAATTGCGTCTGCGTCAGTGGCAACCACAAGGAAGCAAACAGCAGCAGCAACAGCAACAACAGCAAGACAAATGTCTGCTGCTTTGGGGGCTGACTTGCTAGCAAGCTGGATTTATTTCAATTTACACGCTGTCTCCTCTCAGCAACAACCAAACAGCAACAGCAAAGTTGCAGCTTTAAAGCAAAAACACACTGCGCTTAATGCGACAACGACTGTAATTATGCTCTTATTGATTTTCAAGCCAGCAAGCAGTCAAAGTTAATCGCCATAGAGCTCTGTTAAGCAGACGCCTGACAACAACTCCGCATGCCACTTGCCACAAGCAGCAGCAACAGCAGCCACAACAGCGCTTAAAATTGTGCGTAGTGTTGAGCTGCTGCTTGTTTTTAACGACTCTGTAAATTCAACGCACAACAGTCAGTTAATTTGCTTCAATAAGTCAACTCATGTTTATATTCGAAGAGATCTAAGAACAGCAAAGTAATTGTTAAATATTTATTGAGCCAAAAGTTGCTTGCAGAAAATTAAATTGCATGCAGATTTAAAATGTAAAATAATTTTTTTAATAGCTTTGTTTGTATAATAGGCAAACTTTCTCATAGTAAGTGCAACATTCATAAGATTCAAAAAATTTAATTGATTGACTGAGCGGACTATTTACTCAGCGTTGTGCTGCATCAATAGAAAGAAAGCCAAAGATAGTTTATGCTTAAAGTTAATGTTAACAAGAGTTAAGAGAGTCTAGAGAGATTATAGAGATAAGAGAGATAAATGCAGCAACTGCACCACTTTATCTAGTTTATAAGCTATGATTGTAGTATTGATTGCTGTAATTAATTTAAACAATTTGAAGCTCATGTTCTTACTTCTAGTGTAATTTATCAATAATCGCTTACTATCAGTGTTGCCATATTAGCTTATTATAAGCTAGTTCTAGCTTTTTTGAAAATGTAATAGCTTATAGAGTGTATAATATATAATATAATATAATATACAGTTTGCAAATAGCTTGTAGCTTGAAATCTAGCTTACACTATATGTCAAATTGACTTCATAATTGAATGAAATTTGTAGGCACTGACCTGGCAAGAGATATAAATTAGGCAGGTAGGCCATCAAATCAGGAAACAATTGTTCAGCTTAGCCGGACGTTGCTGTTTGTTGTAAACAAAATTTAAAGTAATATATTTATTTTCATTTATTTTATTTAAGATCTGCCTGCATAGGCAATAATTAAATGTTATCAATAATACATTGGCTGCTTATTTGAATTCTATTGTTACATTACACGTGATGGTCGATTGGGTGGGCTCACTTAAGTCGTCTGTTGTTATCAATAAGTTGATGCCAAGTTTGTTAAATTAATATAAATTGTTAATTGTTTTTTAACTGTATTAACAACTGCTACTAAAATAATATTATCATTATTTAGTATTAATCAAAAGCTCGCTGCAACGACTCAAATCTTAATTCATTTCACTGCTTTGCATAGAGTACTGCACAGTCGTTGTAGCTCAACTCTCTCAACTGCACATTGACTTATTAAAAACGTTGATTAAAATATATTTTTTTCCGAAGTTCATCTATGTCTGATTTGAAACAAAAGCTACATAGCACATTATCGTTAATAAAAACAAATGCTTTTTATAAATGACCTGACCCACACCCACACCCACAGCCCAGCGCGCTCACTTTGCAGGCGTTAATTTAATACTTTGGCAAATATTTTCGTGCGCTGCAGCACGTCTGCCGCTTAAAAGAGTTCGCGCGAGTTGTGGCAACATAAAAATAACCAAAAGAAAAAAACTTAAATACATATATGTAGCTATGTACTTATGTATGGTGAACAAAAAACCCACAGAAAGCAATTATGCTTAAATTAAAACTCATTCATTTGTGCAGAAAATGTTAAAATTCATATGAGTTGTTGAACGCGAGCCATTTGTATTTGTAAGCGTATGTGTGTGTGTGTGTTTGTGTGCGATAAAACAACGTTGACTCTATGAAACGAAATGAAAATTCAATGCCGAGCGCAAATAGGCGAAAAATTTATGCTTCATTTTTTACATTTTTAACAATTTTGCATTATTTGTTGGCCAAAGGTTTTGCTCGTTGTGCATGCTTTGAATGCTTCGCATTGTGTTTGTTTTAGCTTTGATAACGAAAAAAAAATATGTAAATAATTTGTGCGCGACTACGCAGCGTATACTTGATTTGTCATACATAACACACACACACACACTGCCAATTAGTCGTAGTCGTGCCGGCTTAAATTCCTTAAAGTTTGTCAACAAACCCACACCCATTGTACAATCCCATTGTACACGTGTATCATACGCCGCATTTTGATTTGCGCTGCCAAATTTTACGTTTTTTTCCATTTGAAGTTCGCTTTCTACATTTCTTTTGTGTGTATGTGTGTGCTCTGGCTCTTTATTATGCAGTAAACTTTCGCAGCGCAAAGTTTTCTTCAAAAATAATTTGTGAAAAAAAAAGTTTGCCGGCCATATCTAGAAGTACGTGCCTGGTACCTTACTCTAAATTCAATTTCATTGTTGTGCAGCCGCCGCCGCCGTTGCCGCCGCCGCTGCCACTTGGCCGCTAAGGTTTGGCTCCACTGTTGCCTGGTTACGTGCGCCAGATAAGTTACATGGCCTTAAGATGTGCTGCTGCTGCTGCTATTTTAAGATCAAATGGATGCACTTAAACTTAAGTATGCCAGTGGGGAATGTGTGTGTGTGTGTGTGTTGCTCGCTCAAATAATATAAACAATTAGGTTGTGCAAATAAAAAAATAGCACAAATGCAATAAAGTCAATCAGTTAGCTAAGTTTCGACATTCAATAAAAATTATCGTTTCATTTTAAGCAATTACTATAAATACAGCAGCAAATGGCAATCGAAGAGCATTAATAGTTCTTTTAAAAAATGTTTTCTATTGTGCATTTTAGCAAACATATACATAGATATATTTTTATTAAGTCTAGACAGTCTCTCTTATTTGATTACAAATTTATGCTGCAGCAAGAAAAAATAAAAGATGTTGACCACAGCATATTTTGCTAGATAAGTCAGTTGAATGCAGTTATATAAGCAAAGACTATAGCATGGAATTGTATAGACGTTCAAATAATGCATAAATAGCAGCAAAATATTTAATTAAAAAAATAAATATGCATTCGATGCTTTGCTCAGGTTTAAAATGAAATAAAAATGAGCTTGAAAGCTAAATGAATCTTCATAACCTTTTCAATGAAACTTAATTCATTCGTTTACTCATAAAGAGCATTTTCATAATAGTAAAAGTCTAAAGATAAGCTGGTAAAGCATTGCAGATGATCAGAGCATTATTTTCTTACTTTCTGCAATTGTATTAACTAAAGCAAAAGTAAAAGTAAAGTGCTTTATGTTTAAGTTTCATTAATTAAACTAATTTTATTAAACACAATATATTCTTACTTTCAAATCTAATCACTTGCTTTATTAAATTAATTTTATTAAACACAATATTCTTATTTTCAAATCTAATGACTTGCTTATGTATTTATTATTTATGCAACATTTTTTTAAGCCAGTCTATAACATTAGCCATAGTTTCTGCACAATATAAAAAATAGCAAATTGATTGTATTTGAAGCTTCTGCTGCTTGCTGGCTGCAACTTTAAAAGCATCGTCAACACCTTTTTGAAACAATTTCCATTTATGAGCAATTTTCAGTTGCACTCAGCTGCTGATAAGCTTGCAAGCCTGGCTTATCCTCCCGCCAGTTTCAGCTTCGTTCAGCAGCGCTTTATAGCCTTAATAGTTTTTCATGCAGGCAATTTTTCGTTAATTTTTGCCAGCAAATTTTTTTTTTTTGTAATTTTAGCCTGGTCTACAGGTTCGTCTCTAAACAGGGCAATGTTCCAAGCAAGCATTTTAGTTGGGGAGCACAAGCGCCAGCAAGAAATGCGGTTACAGTGTCCAAAGGCCGCTCTGGAATGCCATAAATAACGTTGTCGGCAATGTACCGAGAACCGAGAGTACCAACCAAGTCCAGAGAACGCAGTGCTGAGTCCCAGGCCCAGCACCAAACCAAGCAACGAGCATTGCCTCGTTGCCGTTGCTTGTTTTTGTTGCAACTCGGGGGCCAGCGGCACGTTGCATTGCGTTGCGTTGCGTTTCGTTTACGTTTACGTTTACGTTTTGTTGGCTGCAAATTAAATTTTTCGGCCAGCGCTTGGTAAAAGAAGCTGCAACACATTTTTGTACGCCGTGTGGCGCTAACGGAAACGTTGAGCCATTAGTGCAGTGCAGCGTTCCCAAGTTGCAAGTTGCTATTCCTATTTGCTGGCTGGCTTTGCTTTGTGGCCACGGCTCATTATGACCCATGCTGTTTGTCTCTATCGCACGCTAACGCTCTCCCTCTCTCTCTCTCTGTCTGTGTGTGTGTGTGCAATTAGCAGCGCTTGTTAGTAAGCTCTGGGGATGGTCTGGCAACTGGGCAAAAGGCCAAGTGATATGAGCTATCAAGGCAGTCATTGAAATTTACTTAATATCTCGCAGGACTCTTGCAGCAGCAATTGCCACACACAATTTTTTGATGTGCCACATTATTTAAGAGAGACAATGGCCAGGCCAAGGCGTAAGGGCGACAGCTTGACAACTTGCCCATAAACCTGTTTGAACATGACAAGTTGGTTTGATATTTGTCAATCCCGCCCCACAAACCCCACACTCCAGCTCTGTGCACTGTCTAAAAACTAAAGTCCTTGCCGCTTGTCTGACAAAAAGCCGCACGTTATCCCCTGTTAAGTGCAAAAGCTGATGGCAGTCATGCAGCAGCAGCAGCAGAAGCTCTAACAGTCAAGCATAAAGAACAACAACGCTTTGCAAATGAACAGCGGCAGTCAAGGTAGCGCAGCCGCTCTCTCTTATATTTTTTTGTTCCACACACACACAGAGAGCGAGCGAGTAAGCGTGAAGTGCATAACGTGGTAGCCAACATTATTAAATAGTTGAGCAGCAGCCACAACTTAACTTCCTGACAGTCTGCAAGCATAAAAATGTTGCAAATACACGTAAAGCAACAGCTTAGACGAGCCCAGGACACTTTGCCACAATAACGCCGGCTTAATGTGCAACTCGCCGTTAAGTTATGCTGCAACCAGAGAGAGAGAAAGAGAGAGCGCAGCTTATGACCGTTAAGCGAGCAGACAACTGAACTTTCAGTTTATTTGCTGCACTAGAAATGGCTGCGGCTCAAATGGAAGCGAACGCTTCGCAAATTTAAAGCTTGTAGTTAAGTATAATTAAGCAGTCAATTTAAGCAATCTTAAATTAAAATTTAAGTTTATAGTTGCTGCTTGCATTGGCTTATTTAAGTTAGTTATACTAGTAGCATGTATTTTATGTTTTATTTACAATTATGCATGCTAAGAAAAAATAGTTTATACGAAGTAAATATGTAAAAGTTATTTTATTAAAACAAATTCGCCTGCTAGCCACCCAGAATATTTTTGATTATTTGTATTTAATAGTAAATATGATTTTAAGTGATTGATTGCATGTAATTGTTACCAATTAGTTAACCTTAATTGTTTCACTATTAGATTACATTTAATTTCCATTAATTTGTAATCCAAAACGCAATTTAACAGCCCTGGCTTAATGCGCACAGCATAACATCTATACGTATACGTAATATGCATGCTTTATTTAACAGCAGCGTAAACAAACAAAGCGTTTCGCACCTCAAGTTCATAATTATGTGCAATAGTATCAAATGAAAGTTTCATAACTACACACAGCACAGGAAATTGTGTGGCATGTGGAATGCGGATTGGTGGATTCGTAGAGCAGACAAATAGCCGCAGCCACGCGCTACTTTCCAATTCGCTGCATTTTGTGCTGTGGGCTGCAACTGAAACCTGCCACAAATGCCCCTCCGAACTGCTCAGTGCTACGCTCGTAGTATTTGAAAAGAAAAAGTTTAAATGTTATTTGCTGTTATGTTTAGTTGTGCCCTTTTTTATTACATTTGTTGTGCATTTGAGTGTACAGCATTTGGCTGGCCACGAGGGGCATTCAAACTGTAAGCAAAGCTTACAGCAATGAGCACTTGAGAACGCTACGAACGCATCGAAATATTTCTTTGTAAGCCGCCGCCGTAAGCTAAAAGTTGGCAAACGCTTTTTATTTAACCTGCGCATTCATTTTGTTGTTGTCTGTATGTTTATCTGAGTGTGTGTGTGTGTGTGAGTATGAGTAGCGAAAACTAATTTTGAAGTCAATTAAAATTATCCTCACTGTATGTGCGCAATGTTGAATAACTCAAATGCCATAAATCAAAAGCAGCTGTTCTAAAATAATGAAAGTAAAAAGTAATAAGTTTTTTTTACAGCTAGTACAACTAGAATTTAAGCTGTCACTGCCATTGTGTTTCTATTTGTTTGAGATTGGTTGTTGGCAGTGCTGCAAGTTTAGCATTTCTATTTGCTATTTCTGGAAACTTTCATTTTTCTTTAGCAATTTTAGTAACTTTTTAGAAAGAAACTATATTTTATTTTTCATTTGCACTTTTACCTTTTTGAAATTGATTGCAGAAATTACGATCGATATCGGAAGATCATCCAAACTTGTAGTCTCATTAGCTTTGCACTTTTTCTGGCAGTTTTTACATAATTTCTAGCAACTAAATCTATAAATTTTTTCTCAGGAGATTACAGCTGCACTGATTGGCGGCCTCCTCGACATTTCCATGAGCGCATGTGTAAATCAGACTAAGACCCAGCACATGAAAACCTTCGCTATCTGATCACTCTCTGTCTGGCTTCGCTGACAAGATCATCTCTGCTTCATCCCACAGCTTTGCACTCGACTGGCCACTAAACACCAAGATGGCGGCGCTGCCTTAAATTACATTGGCGGCCTCTTTGACTTTTCTATGTGCGCATGTGTAAAAGCAGATAAGCACTTGATCTCATGCAGCTCTTGCTGTCTTTGTTCTGCTTGCCAAAGTCGACTGCGCTGCTGCCATGCATACTCTAATTCGCTCAGAGAGCTTTGATTTCTGAGAGCGAAAAGACCAAGATGGCGGCGCTGCCCTAAATTACATTGGTGGCCTCTTTGACTTTAGTATTAATATCTAAAAAGCATTGGATACCTGAAATTACTGGAACACGGATCGATAATATAAACCCCTCATTTAAACACAACAGGAAATTTTTATTTAGACTTTCGTACTTAGAAAATGTAATAACACTTTTAAATCAAATATTTACGGCATAAATAAAACTGCAGAATATTTGGCAATTTATTCAAGGAGTAACTAGTACATAAGAAGTATGCATTGTTATTAAAAACGCGATTTAAAATACAATAATTTGGCAAAACTTCAAGATTGTATCAACGTCAGCTGTAAAGTTAATTTCAAGAAAATGAAAAAGATACAGCGAGGATAAAATTGAGAGTGTGGGTGAGTGTGAGATTGAGAAGTGTATTTATGAGAAGGTTGTGTATATGCTTATTTCCTGTGCTTATTGTCGATTTCGTACTTATTTTTGAGCACTTTCCGCAATATTTGCGCCAGCGCATGTTCAGCGATTTATGAACCCCGTTGGTTGCTGCTGCTGCTGCTGCTTTGCCGGCAATTGCAGCGGATATCAACATTTTTGAGCTCATTTCAACTACACACACACACGCGCACACACATACATATATATATATATGATAGGTATAGCTGGACTAAAAGATTGCGAGGCTTGCTTAGCTGCTTCATGCTGCTGCCTCATGAAAAGGCACGTGTCGTTGCCTTTAACTTTAACTATGAGATGTGTGTGGGGTGGGGTTGGGGTGTGTGGGGCAAAGCCGATGCAATCTACAGTGTGCTTATGTTTCACTTTTCACAACATAAATCCCCCAAGCAGCGATAGCTGCAGGTAGCAAAGCAGCAGCTACAATCTATAGCTTATAACTTAGACAAACTTCAGTCAGCTTCAGCTCGTTGAGCAGCAGAGAAAAGAAAAGAAATGTAAAACGCTGAGCTAACGCACAATTTTTGCCTGAAATCTGAAGCATGCATTATGCTTATTACACAAGTATTATTATTATTATTTGCTCGACTGTCAGACAGCCAAAGGCTTAAGCTAAAGGCCTTAGAGCAAAGTTATCTACAGCTTGCTGACTTGCCTTTAACTTTTACTCTTCTCCTGCTGCGACGCGCGGACTTAGCCTGGCCATAAATCTAACGACAAAATTATTTCAGGTATCAAGTAGTATTTGCTGTATATATGCTATGTATCTTTAAATATGCATATTATTTGCTTTGGCTGTCGCTACTGCAGCTAGCAAAGTGTTATTTAATTTTTTACTGCGCTTTTAGTCTGCAAAGTAATGGCCAAGCGCCCATATTAAAATAAGATATTCTAGTCAGCCGAAAGCAAAACGAATTTGAGCTACACTTGCAAAAAAATATTAATTGAATTTTTTAGCAAAGTGCTGCAGCTTTAATTGTTAAAGCTAAACTCAGTTTGTTGTTAACTAAGTTCACTTGTTTGACTATTGAGCGTTGCTTTCTTATAGAGCATAGAATGTTCATGCATATTTAACTGCAGACCATTGCCAAAGTGCAGCAGCCAGTTGGTTGGGGTTATAAAGTCCTTGCACCACAGCAAATTTTTTTACACACTTTGCTGCGTAGAAGAATTGCTAAGAGAGTATGTTAGGATTCAAGGGATAGCTGGCTACAAACAAACAAATTTGATGTAATTTTATTATCAACAATCATAAATGTCTTTAATTCTTTTTGCAATCCCTTTTGTATTTATGTTTTAATGCTGCTAATTTCCATGTCTAAACTAACATGAATTGGGACAGCAATAATTTAATTTTTTATATGGAATATAAATGAGCTTGTCTTGTATTTCATTTTATTTGTATTCTAAAAATTGTTGAACATAATAGTCTGACTATATTTTGCAAAGTTAGTGTTAGTTTAATTTAAAACAAAAATGTTATAAGACTTAGTTTAGTTTAAAGTGACGTCAACTTAATTGATTACATCTTAGCAGCAATTCTTGGCATCTAACTTTAATAACAGCATTCTGCTCCTTAATAATATTTCTGTTTTAGTTTATTTAATTATTCATTAACGTTCTTTAGGCTTAACAAAGTGCATCTTTAGCTATGCCGCCCACGCTTTTGCTTATTATTGTAGATAGTGGTAGTGGAACGTCAGAACTTTGGAAATTATTGCTTTGCTTTGTTTTTGAGTTGCGTTTAACAAACGCCACGGCTGCTGCTGCCGCTGCTGTTGCAAGGCCTCGCGGCAGCAACAGCTGCAATTGCAGCTGCGTAGACGCAGCCTAAAGCTGCTACATGCAACAATTAGCATTAATCAAAGCCTAAGCTATAAATATCAATTAGACGTGTATACGCTTGAGATGCAGCAAACTTATTTTGTAATTTAGTTGTAATATTTATTAAGTATTGTAGATGAGCTGGCGGTCTGCTTGAGCTAACTCTACAGTTAGCAACTAAACTGCCGCTCAGTCACTACTTACGCTCTCTCTCTCAATCTCTTTCTCTCTCTCTCTCTCTCTCTCTCTCTCTCTCAGTCTCCCGCACTGTTGTAGCATTCTTCGTTCATACTCATACTCTTTTCAAGCCTTTGTGCTGCATTTCCTAACTTTTTGCTCCATTAATAACGTCCAAACCCAGCCCAACACGCAAAGAACACACAAAGTTGACACAACAACAGCAGCAAAAACAACACAATAATCCAACTCAAAGCTACAGCGTTAGACTCGCCGCAAAAGTTGAACGCACAAAACAAAGCAAAATGAATTATGAATATTTCAAAATCGTATTAAGATATCTCCCCCGGCGCGCTGCCTGAAATCCCTCCAACTAACCAGTTTACCAACGTATATCACCCAGACACAACTCCACACACCCCACACAGACACACACGCTTACCAGTTCATCATCTTTGCACACATAGCCCGCCTAACTAAATAAATCACCAACATCGCTGCGACTGCTATACCCCACAAATTGTTAAACCTGCTTTATACCTTCGAGCCCGCAGTAAAATTGCTAGCTGCAAAAGGCGCCCAACTGTTCGCTAAACGTAGAATGTCACGCCGCCTGGGAGAAACGGAATAAATAACTTCACAGAGCAGCAGCCAACTAATGGTTGCCGCACATCCATAACCATATCATACACACAGCACAGACCACACCGCACCATACCCCATCCGCCCTTTGCATATGTCCTCATGCAAGTTGGAAGCACTGCCAATACAAGCGGAACATCATGCACTCATAAATTTCAACATGCAGCCATCGTGTCTCCCTCAGTACCCCAGTCAGTCACTCAGCTCAAAGCGCAATCACAGCTCCATCCGCTTGCAAGCTGCACCACACAAGCTGCAACATCGGCGTAGTCCTCCCCAGACCACCGGCTCGTCTCTAGGCTCTGAAGGTAAAATTCGAATCAAGACGTGAAAAGCTCTTAGGCACTAATGCGCCACGTTTTACCTAATTGCCGCGACTTCCGTAACAAATTCCTAACCTTCAAACTGCGATATGTTCGCACCCAACGTATGTGACTAAGTGACCCCTACCGAACCCAACCGCTTAACCTCTGCTCTGCACTTTGCAACGCTAATGGCTCGAGTTGCACAGCCATAAGGCCGATTAGGTAAATCAGAGCAACAGGCTACTCATATAAACATATAAATGGCTTACTATGCCGCCGCCCGCTCTCTCTCTCAGTCTCTGGGGCTCATTGTGCCACAATGAATAGAAGCTGCTTTGTGCCACATGTAGATGCCACTAAAAAATAATAAGGCAACAACAGCAAGCAACAAGCGCAAATAAACAAGCTGACTGACTAACTGACTATCTGACTGACTGACTGACAAACTGTCCTTTGCATCCTTTTCTCTATTTTTTTTCTTTGCTGTGCACAATATGTTCTGGCTTAAGCTCGTCGACGTCTTCATCATTGTCACCTTGAGCTTTGGGTTATTGGGTTTTTGCACACACTCGTCCAAGCGTGTGCCTTGCACTTCACTCGCTCTCAGTGTGTGTGAATGACAACAAAGAGCAGATTGTTGCTGCCAGGTTCGGCCACAAGGCATGCGCTATGCGCTACAGGCAAGCATTGCAGCTAAAAATAGTTAGCAAAATCATTTGCAATTAATAAATAATTTTATACATTTGTTAATTCACTTTTCATGCTTATAGCTCTAGCATTTTATCTATTATAGTTAGCAGCTATTTTACATTTTTATAAAAATGTTAAATTGATTGCATTTATGATATACCCGACGCGCTTTCACGTCATAGTGCAAGACAGCAAACAAATAAACAAACAAACAACTTTGACTTTGACTTTCTAACACTGCCTTTCAACCCTGACTTTATGGCTTTGTGTCTGTCTGTCTGTCTGTCTCTATGTGTGCGAGTGTCTATTTTAATCGCATGCAAAGGCCAAGTCAGCAGCAGCAGCATAAAGTTGATAAATATTT
Source organism: Drosophila busckii (assembly GCF_011750605.1). Taxonomy (NCBI): domain Eukaryota; kingdom Metazoa; phylum Arthropoda; class Insecta; order Diptera; family Drosophilidae; genus Drosophila; species Drosophila busckii. The sequence goes on from NC_046605.1 coordinate 7,483,797, forward strand.
GCTTTGTCAAAATATTTGTGCATACTTTCAGGCGCAACACTTTCACACACAGTTGAGTGTAACTTTTTTCTCTCGTTGTTGTTTTGCTTATTTTAGCGTTGAGTTTTAATTGTGCCAATGAAACCAAAGCACTGAGGCAGAGCAAGAGGTTGAGTGCATGTTTGTTATTAATGTACGAGTGTGTGTGTGTGTGTGTGTGTGTATCTAACTGACTGTCTGTCTTTCTGTCCGTCTGTTTGTTATATGCATGCAATTTTAAGCAGCGCCAACTACTTGACCAAGCTCTATGCCCCACCCTATTTTTGCGAACGCCCCATAGTCGCGTATTTATTGTGCACAGCACATGCAACGCTCATGTAACATTTTATGTTTGCTATGCGTGTGTGTGTGGCTATTTATGCCCCTAGTGTTCGTTTGTGTGTGTGTGTGTGTGTAGTGTTTAGTTTTGGCCCACGTGCTTGGCATAATAAGCACACTGGCAATGGCTGCCAGTTGCTTGGGCTACTTGGAGTCAGTCGCAAGCACCGCCGTAGCATACGCTGCTGCAGGTTAAAAGCGCATTACGGCTGCAACTTCATAAATTGCAACCAAAAGCCGCAAAAGGCAAGAGACTACAATGTTTACATGCCAAGCAGCAGTTGCTTACCCATGCCCCCCAAGCGATTACGATTGCGTTTCCCAACTAAAGCAGACACTAAATGCAAATCTTTTGCTTCTCCTTTTGCATTTCTGAGTTAAACTGCAGCCGACGCTCGCATAAAGTTCATATGTCAAAGGCACAGAGCTCATTAGAGCGGCTGCAAGACAAAAATGCAATTAAAAATTCAAAGCGTACCTAAAAAGCTGCTGCTTGCAATTATTTAAGCAATGCTCTCGCTCAAAGCAACTGAAATTGTCATCTAGTTAACAAACAATTGCTTGTGCCAGTTGCTTAAACAATTGAAATTGCAGTTATCACCAGCAAGCATCACAGAGTCAACATATCCGGCACATGTCTCTAACAGCGAGACAGAGACAGAGACAGCGACAGCGCGTGTGAGAGAGACACACATAATTGACAACATATCTGCGGCGGCTTTTGTTGTGCGTGCTGCATTGAAATCATTTTTAGCTTTAACTGAAATTGAGCTCTCGCATTGGCAGTTGCATTTACCCATTGACAATATAACAAAGACATTTTCGACAGCAACACGCAGCAAGTCCTACTTGTTTAAAAGGGTACACATGATGACATCATCAGCGGCTGCTGCTGTTGCTGGGTTGATCATTGCCTGCGGTTGCTGCCGGCTGATTGCCAGCGATTCTACATGGGGGCCAACAACATCCTGTGGCACACGCTGCTAACGTGTCCTTGCTGATAACAATAAAAATATTTTTCGTCACAATGCCAAGTAATTGCAATACGAATTTCAATCAAGTTTATACTGTGGTAACAGACATATAATTATGAAAACAAAAATATTGCAAACAAAAATATAATCATTTTTGTATGCACAAGAAAAGAATATTTAACATTTATATTTTCATAATTGGTTGTTGTCCTTCTTCTATTTAAATTTTTCGGAATCCAAAAACTTCTAAGCAAAATTTGCTAGATGTGGAAAAATATTTTGCTAAAGATTACGTACAAATTACAAGAGAAAAATGCTAAATCAATAAATATGGTTTAACTAATCTACGACCTTTTATTTGGCTTATCAATTAAGCTAATTTCTATAGCTGGCTGGATTTAATTAGTGCGTATATTTCAATATCAATAGCATAGCAAGCGAAAAAAAGATACCAAAAGCTGCATGAGCTCAACTGTTTATCTGCTTTTACACATGCGCCAATGTAATTCAAGGCAGCGCCGCCATCTTGGTTTTTTCGCTCTCATAAATCAAAGCCCTCTAAGCGAATTAGCGTATGCATGGAAGCAGCGCAGTCGACTTTGGCAAGCAGAACAAAGACAGCAAGAGCTGCATGAGCTCAACTGCTTATCTGCTTTTACACATGCGCACATACAAAAGTCTAAGAGGCCGCCAATGTAATTTAAGGCAGCGCCGCCATCTTGGTTTTAGTCTCTCAGCAGTTAAAGCGCTCTGAGTGGAAGCAGCATGCAAGCAAGACAGAGATATCAATAGCTGAGAGGTTCAGCTGCTTATCTGCTTTTACACATGCGCTCATGGAAATGTCTAGGAGTCCGCCAATCAGTGCAGCTGTAATCTCCTGAGAAAAAATTTATAGATTTAGTTTCTAGAAATGATGTAAAAATTGCCAGAAAAAAGTGCAAAGCTAATGAGACTACAAGTTTCGATGATCTTCCGATGTCGATCGTAATTTCAATAATCAATTTCAAAATGGTAAAAATTCAAATGCAAAATAACAAATAGCTTTTTTTTTAAAAACTTGCTAAAATTGGAAATAGCAACTAAATTGCTAAACTGAGAGCACTCATAAGACTTACATATAGCTTTTGCATTTCCAGATTTATAAAAAGGGTATCTGAGCACTTTGTTTAAACAATTTGTTAGAGCTGGGCCGCTAAGCGTGAAACAGTCTACTAACCAAAAAAACAGAGAACGAGATCGGGGTATCCTTTTTAAAGCCACCCGCATGCAGTGCGGAAAGTGAAAAGAGCTTAGCATACGAATGTTGCATGTTGCATGCTGCATGCGGCTCAGTAGTATGAATAGCTAGCCAGCGAAGCGCTAATTCGAAATGCGGCCGCAAAGGTAGCTATCGATGGCGTCTAGTCTATTGATTGCAAATTTGCAGGCAGACAGATAGAGAGAGAGCGCAATTGCGGATGAAATCCGCAAAAACCCGGCTAAAATCGTAATGGCCAGCAATTATATGGCACAACAGTCGCTGATAGATGGCATTGTTAGCCTTAGCGCCCAGACCCAGAGCCAGGCTGGCAGCTCAATCAATAATTATACAAATTAAGCAATGGAAATTGCATGTTAAGCATTAAATCAGTTAAATCAATTTGTTATAGCTACAATGTAGTTAAGCATATAATTTGTATAATTGTTGAACCAGCTTTATATCGTTAGCATTGGCTTTAGTGTTAAGAGCTTTGTATATTATAATTTAATTACAATCTGGCAGTATGATAACTAAAATAAAAGTTGATTGTCAAGTTAAAAAAATTATATAGCATAAAAAAGAGATATGTATGTACGTACAAAAGTAACAAATAATTATTATAAGGCACTAATTAAAATATAAATATTATGCAAATAAAATACATACAAAATAACAGCTGTTTTTTTATTTATAAATTATTTTAAATACGTTTTTAATTGTTTGCTTTTTATGTACATATTTTTAATAAAATTGTACTCTTACTTTATTAATTTAGCATTGAGATTTTCAATCAGTTTGTTTTGTTTCTGAACTGTGCAGAGTTCAGCTAATTTAAATAAATAATCACTGGTTCGAAATAAACTTTAACTGCACTACATTCTAACTACGTATATTGCTCTATTAATGCAGCTTATTAAACCTTTTTTCTATAAACATTACCTGGCGTTGAAAAACTGCAGGAAAACCTCAAAACCGAAACCAAAAATGCACTCATTCACGCTTCATACAAACGTTGGCTTACAGCAAGGAGTGAGTGCTGGGTTAGTATGTGTGTGTGTGTGTGTGTGTGGTAGGCTACAATTGCACCGTTAATTTGGTGTTACACACATACGCATAGCACACACACACACAGGCAGGCAGACAGACAGACGGCGTAAAACGTTGTCGAGCTTTGGTCACTGGCAACGTCACCAAATGAATTCAATTAATTAAATTAGTTCAACTTGCAGCTGCAGCCAACATTGGGCAAAGGTATAAAGCGATGTGGGCTGGGTACGCACACACTGACACACACACACATACATACAACGCGGCTGAATAAAAATGGCTCGGCTGCGGTCAGCTTTTGGAACAGCGCTGCACGCGTCGCCGTCGACTCAATTATCAGCTTTTATGAATGGGCTGCAAATTTTGCAAAAACGTCGCCAGTATCGCGACGTCTGCCTTGGCTATAACGGTAATTGTGTGTGGGTATTATAGCTACGATATATAATTTGTAAATGCGTTTGTTGTAACTTGTGTTATTCAAAATTTATAGTAAGTTAAGTAAGCAAGAAATTTTCAGAAAACTTTTTGAAAAGTTAGCAGAATGCTTAAGTCGTGACAGTCTGTTAATATTTATTTTATAATTTACTTTTCTATGCGCAACAAGCTGCATAGTTAGATATAGAAATTAATTAATGGGGCTCAATTCGATTGGTATTGATAATTTATCAATTTTGGTGAACAAAACGTGAAGAGTATTTAACACTAATAACTCTATTATATATTTATTTACTTTTAATATCTTATATATGTGAAAATTTAATAATAAATAATTACATAATAATTAATTTAAATAATTATTAATAAATATTAATAACAAATTTAAAACCGAAGTTGAGTTTATGTTGAGTTTGCATCAATTAAAATAAAAGTTTCTAATAATCATTAGCTATGAATTTTAAATATTTATTTATTCTTATGGCTTAAATGACAAAACATATTTTGATAAATTTATACAAACTTAATATACAATCATTAAAAATATAAACTTGTAATTATTATTTATACATTGCTTATGACATAAAACTATAATAATTGTGGTGCTAGTTCTAAATACAAGCTGAACATAAAAGCGCATTTAATATTCGCCCAGAGCAATTACAACTTGGCTCTCTGGCTTGGTTATAGACTGCGTTTGGCATTTGCGCAATTTTTTGTGCTTTCGATTTTTCGCTTTCGTATAATTGCGTTAAGCGCATAATTAAGTTGGCCGACTGCAGGCAGGTAATAAATTATGAGCAGCGCTCAACTCTTTGGCAATATTTTTCTGTTACATTCGTGCGGCTCATTTGCTAAAATTGAATTTGATGCGCCAGCGCTAATGGAATTAGTAGCATTTTGTAAAAATAATAAATAGTACGATAATATATTTAATGCGAAAAATACACCAAAAGCCATGTTAACTGATAGCAGCTGCTGTTAGCTGTAGCTGTAGCTGCTTTTTGGCGTATGTCACAAGTAAAATGTCAGCAGACAAAAAACAAAAAAAAAAAACAGCAAATGATAAAAGGCAAAAACAAAAAAGTAGAGAACAGTACAGAACAGAAAGCCAAGGGGTTTTACAGTTGGCGTTCATCATGGCATGAATTACGGGGCGTCAAACTGTCAAGTGCTCAAAACCCCACCGCACCACCGCGCCACTCACCCACCCAGTGGCTGTGCAACCCTAACAACGCATGACAGATGAACTAAAGGCCTAAATGGCAAGTGTAGGAGGCCAAAAGCGGTTGAGTTTTTATGCCTTGTGCCTCTCGCTAACTCTGTGACTCCATTTGCGACTATTGCTATTCATAAAAATTGCTCAATTCCGCACGCGTTTGCTATTTTTGCAAGCAAGCTTTGTTTCGTTTTATCAGCGTCATGGATGCGCCAAGCAAAGCCACCCAACCACCCACAACACACACGCACACACATCGGTTGAGATTTTCCGTGCAAACAAGTGATATTTTTGTTGACAACTAAAAACCCCAACAGAGCCAGAGCCAAAAGTGGAAAAACAAATCAATTTCCAAAATACAAATATGCGAATATTCATTGCGCTATAAAATGTTTCAAAGCTCGAAACTGCAGCACAGCAAATTAAAGTGCGAAAAGGCAAAAATTTTATATTAAAAGTGCTTAAAAAACTCATTTAATTGAAGCTTTTTATTTTCGTACTGTCAAATTAATGAAAGTCAAATTAAAAGCCCATTAATAAACAAATAAAACTACTGAAGTTAAAATTGGCGTTTAATAAATTTTCATGCTGTTTTGAATAGGGTAAGCAAATAAATAAAATTGCCAGTTGAAATTATATTTAGACTTCAAATAAAATAAGTTTAGTAAACAAATTGCGCTTAAAATGATTTAAAGCAAAATTTATGCTTCAAATAAAATATGAAAGTGTAATAAGCGAATAAACCTAAAAAAATATTTAAATAAATTATTTACTTGAAATAAATTAAGTAAATTGAAGCTGTGAAATGTATGCAATAAAATTGATATGCGTTAGTTACATTTACTTAAATAGTTGTATTTAATTTTTTAACAAAATCATTTTAAAACATGTGCGTATGCTTGTTAAAATTTGCAAACATTTCAAATATTTTGTTTACCTATGTATTTTGGTTTAAAAGTTCTGTTTACATATCCTGCATACCTTTCCTTTTGAAACTCACAAAACAGCAGTTGAAAAATTCACGTTGCTAAACAAAAAATGGTTAAAAAAAAAAAAAAAAACGGCGCCACGCAACGAGCTAACAACGAAAACAAATGTGTCAGCGAGCGGGTTAAGTGCCCCACCCAGCAGCCAACCAAACACACACACACACACACACACACACTTGGAGCCCCCAGCACTTGTCTAAGCGTTGCCCCTTTTGCAGTTCACACCTAGCAAGGCTTGCAAAGTTGGCTTAAAAGGCCGCCGCCGCCGCCAGCTTAGTTTTGTTTTTCTATTTTGCGCTTTTTTTTAATTAAGCGCTGAAATTATGCAATGCCAGGTTTAAAAAATGTGTGTGCAATAATAAAAATAATGCAACATATGCGCATATTTTGCAAGCGTCGACAAAAATATAGTGCACATAAATAATATTAAATTAAAGCGCAGCGCAGCAGGCGACAAAATAAAAACTTAGCTGCAAGCAAACAAAAATTTGTTTAGAGCTTCAAATTTGATTTACAACTGGCGAGAGTGTTATAAAAAAATATATAAAAAAATAAACAAATAATGCGCTATATTTATAGATTACAAATGTTGTGGCAACTACCGGACGAGCTGCGTGCGCTGTTGCAGCAGCGTTTTCTCTATGCCAGTTATTTGTGCTACTTGCTGCAAGTTCAGCTGCTGGCTGCGTTTCTGTTGTACGCGCAATTTGATGGCGCGCAGCCCTGGACGAGCGTGTGGCAAGTGATCTGCTGCACTTTGTATGACTGGCGCAGTTGGCTGTGTCTGCTGGGACTCTGCAGTTTGCTGGCTGCGTATGGCGCGCTGCTGTGTCAGCAAGAATTTCGAGTTTACATGCGACATGAGCGCTGGCAGACGCGTCTAGGCGAGCGGCTGTTGCTGAAGTGCGCGCAGTTGCTGCTGCTGCTGCTGCTGTGCATTGGCAGCAATTATGTTTATCTAAGCTATGTGGGCGACTGCGCCTTGGGAGGCTGCGGCGCGCAGCAGCAGCTGCGCTGGAGTGGCGCGTTCTTTGGGCTTTGCTACTTTCTGCGCGCGCAATTTCGCAGCAAGCAGCAGCCAACGCTGCCGCTGCCACAAGCGTTGAGTTTGCTGCATTGCGAAAATGTGAAGCGCAGCTGTGTGGCAAGTTTGCTGCCCAGCTGCGCATATCTTATGTTTAGCAGCTGGCAACACTTTGGGCTGCTGTGCTACTGCAACATGTTGCTGGCAGCATCACTGCAAAGCAGCAGCAACATTTATTTGCATATAATGCGCAAGCAGCTGCCGCTGGCAGTTGAACCAGCAGCAGCAGCCACAACTTGCCACAGCTACAATTTGATGCATGAACGCGCGTTGACGCTTATCGATGTGCTGCGCTGCAACAACAACTGGCTGGGCTTGCAACAGCTGCTGGCAACGTCTTGCGCTACGCTCGCGCAGCGCAGCGAATGCGCCAAGCTCTTTGAGCTGTACGGCTTTGTGCGCAAACGCGCCAGCAACTGGCACAAGCTGCGCAATTTGCTGCTGCATAAACTGCAGCAATTCACAATCGAGCTGCAGGACTGTCTGCCAGCGCAGCAGCTGCCGCCGCCTGTCTGCCCCAAGCTGCCAAAGCTCAACATGCGCTCACTGCACATCCAAGTGCCGCCTGCGCATTGCACGCTCTGTGGCTGCTGCAAGCCGCAGCGTGCAACGCTGCTCAACAGCGTACGCTGCTGGGATCCTTTGTTGAAAAAACTGCAAACTTGGCCGCAGCAGTTGCTGCTGCAATTCGCTTGCTTCGAGCAGCTACTGCAGCTCAACTACAAACTGAACTGTGCGCAGCCTTTGATTCCGCTCATGCAGGCGCTGGTTTGCATCTGTGTGCGTTCGCTGGTGTTGGATAAGTACGGCTCGCTGCAATACGATCTGGAGCGCATCTTGGGGACGCTGCTGCAGCTGGAGCGCGCTCTCTATGATGTGCAAGAGCGACAGCGCAAGTTTCGAACGTTGCATGGACTGCAGCACTTTGAGCTGCAACTTTGTCTTACGCATCAGCAGCTGCTGTTGGCCACCAAGAAATCAATCTGCAAGTTGCTCTGCAATTTTGGCGAGTATCTGAGCAATATTATTCAGGATCCCGAGCTGCTGCAGCAGCTGCATCAGCGATTGGCAGCGCAAACTGCGAAACAATCGCTGATAAATAACTTCTCATGAAAAGTAGAGCACAAAAATGTTAGAAGACACATTTGTTATATTCGTTATATATATGTTATATATATATCATCATTTGAGGCAACACGTTCTAGTTTATTTTTGTTTATTTAAATTTGTTATTTTGTTTATTTAAAATTTATTTGAGTTAGCGCTTGTATTTAAATCTTTATTGCAAATAAAAGTTAATGTTGACAAAAGTAACTTGAGCAAGCAGTGCATATTTTTCAAAAATTTGTTTACTTTTCATTTGCCATTAACGTATACTTAATATTTGTTGCGACTTAAAGCGTTCCTAGACTGGCTCCGCAAAGTATGCAACAAGTTTTTAGTTTATGCAACTACACGCCGCTTGACATTTTTTTGACCTGCGCGCATAAATTCTGAGCTGCCAACTGCTAAAAGCCAGCGGCACTCAGACAACCGCAAAGCAAACGCGAAAAAAAAGAAAACGACTAAGCACGTGTCAAGTGTGCATGTGTCCATGTGTGTGTGCGTGCGTGTGTGTGAGCCAAACTTTTAATTTGCCCAACGTACTGGCTGGCTGCAGGCTCTGCAGCCTCTGCTGACTGACGCTGAGTGACTGTCAGGCTTGTTAGTCGTTTTTATAGCCAACGCTTTTGCCTGCGCCTTGCTGTCGGACAATGTCATCAGTTGCAGCTGACGCAGCAGTTGAGGCAGCAGCGCCCAAGCCCCAAGCCCCAACCAGCAACTGTCTTAAAGCGCTTGCTATGCCACTGGGGCAGACACACTGCAACACACACACACACAAGCTCTGATAAATTAGGCATATGTATAGCTTAATAGCCATGAACAACAATCTTGGCCAATTTACACATGTCAATGTTTAGTTTGTTGAGTTTTTTTTAAATATCATTTAAGTTTAAGTTAAAGTTTGCTAGCCTTAAGTGCAGCATTGTAATTTTATAAATTGATTGAACATGCATTAGTTGTTGTTTTTAGTTTATATAATTTAACTCCTTAGTGCTTGTTTTGAATGAAATAAAATTAAAAATCAATTTAAGCTCTAACTCTAACTGTAAATTATTCCTTATTTTGTCTAAAATGTTTTAGCTCGCTTTAGATATGTTTCTATAATTTGTTTTATATACCTTTGTTTATAATTAATTTTTATTGTCTAAAATGTTTTAACTCGCTTTAAATTTGTTTCTATAATTTGTTTCATATACCAATTTTTTTTAATGTGTTGTTTGAAAAATTTATTAAGTATACGTATGTATACTTTTTATTATTACAACCGCAGACTTATTTATTGCTCATAGTCAATCGATATAAATATTCTTTTTAATTACTTTTCTTTATACTTTAAGCAATTCTTGACTTTATTGTATATACGTATATTATATATTTCTTTATTAGTCTTTTATTTCTATATATTGATGCATAGTTGTGAATTTTGTACTTTTCTTTTTCATATCATAGTTAACAAAAGTTTAACAAACTTACAACCAAACAAATGCAAATTGCTAAATCTTTTAATTTTTAAGCACGTGCAGTTGTTAATTAAAAATCTAGTAACTTGTTTTATAGAGCAAACTAAAGTCTAACTTTAAATGTACTTGCAACAGTTGCAGCTTGCATTGCAGCATACTTGTGTGTGTGTGTGTGTGTGTGTATGTGCATGACAAGTGGTGTGTGTGTGTGTGTGCCTGAAAAGCAGATAAAGTGACGCCTCAGTGCTCGGTGGGTAACTGTCAGTTAGCCCTGGGCCAGCTCAGCAGGCAGCTCGCTTGACTCGTAGGCTCAGCCAGTCAGTCAGTCAGTCCGTCACTCATTCATTCAGTTCTTTAGGCAACGCCCACAATTACATGGCAGCATTTATTTCGTTTGCATTTTTTGTTTCGTTCGTTTTTTTTTTTTGGGCAGAGTGTTAAATGCCGTTTATTTATATTTGTCGTTTGGGTTTTCTTTTTGTTTATTGCCACACGCCTCAATGACAATTCATTTATTAAGTGGCGTCGGCTATTTGCGCTTTATGTATATTTGTGCAACTCAGCGTGTCGCCAATTAACTATGCAACATGCTGACGTCACCTGGCGACGACAAATCGTGACGCCGGCATATTCGACTTGAATGGCCTTTGATTTGTTTTTTGCAAATGTTTTGTTATATCCGCTATAAGGGCATTTGCATTTCAAATGAATCTACATCCACACACTTCACATCGCACATAGAGGCAAGGAGCAAGCAAAAAAGCAGTTGACTGAAATATAAATGTTAATCCGGGCAGCGTCAATTGCAAAGCGTTCAACTTTGTTGACAGGCAATGTCCAACGGCTGAAGCTGTTACAATCCAGAAATCCATGCTTGCCAGTCCAGTCCAGTCCAGTCCAGCCAGCCAGCCAGCCAGTCAGCCAGAGAGTCCTCAGCTACTGGCTGCTATTGGGATCTGTGTCCTGCTGCTGCTGCTGTGTCCTGCATCAACTTGGGCGGCATGTCAACGGCTTTTTAATTGATTTTCATGGCTGCAGTTTTTGATTGTGCTGATTGACGCATCAAATGAAGTGACTTCACTGCCCTGGACACCAAAATGGCCAAAGTTCTCCGAGGCCTTGTTGCCCTATCAGTAACGATGCAAACAACAGGCAGCAGCCAGAGAACGAGAGAGAGAGAGAGAGCCAAACAGGCTGACACACACACACAGATGCAGTCAGCAGTAATTAAATTTGTCAGTCAGACAAAACGTTGCTGCTGCTGCTGCTGCTGGTGCTGCAAAGAAGTGGCAAGCTGGCCCCAAAAAGCGCACACAACGACAATGCGTCGTATACGTAATGCGCTTGCTTTACATACGAGAGTGCGTGTGACAAAGCCGTGCTTATCAAACAGTTGCCATATATAAAAGTATCGCTGAGTCGCTAGCATTCCAATTGACAATCTATAACATTTTATTTAAAATTAACAAACAAGACTTTGCTATATTTTATTTAAAAGCAGCTTTAAAATGTTGTATGACAGCCTGCATTAGCTATGAGCTATAAATAAATAAATATAGCAATATATATGCGCTTACATATTTAAAAAATTTTTTAAAAGGTGCATAAATATTTAATTCATAGTAACTTATGTGCAGCTGATTGGCGTCAATGTGGCGTATGAGTAATTTATGTATATAAATTGTATGCTGATTGATTATATTTCTTATTAATATGTTTGTGTAATGAGCATATATGTTATAACATAAGGATAAGACATGTTATTCAAATTTGAAATCGTTTAAAATTCAAATTCTCATTACTGAGAAATTTTACTCGATGCTATTTTATTGCATTTTAATTATTGAATTGCTTTATGTTTTTATGCCGCAAACAAATATGCATATACACACCCCACACACACACACACATACAGCGAGAGTCAACCACATGGGTCCTTAATGAGCTGCTTTTTGACTTTTGACGTTCAAAGAGAGAACGCGCTTAAATTTTGCTTATGCCAGACAGAAAACGAGGCCACAGAAATTATTGCACACTGTTAAAAAGCCAAAAATACACAAAATTTGTGTATTTTTATTTTGTCGTGGGGCTTGTGGGCTGAGAAATCTGAGAAGCAATTTAAAAATCATTATAAAAACACATTAAGCGTAAAAAATTAATGAGCAAGTTGCGTCAACAGCGAACGCCGCAAAGTCAAGACCAGCTGTCGGGCCAGGTTGCAACTACCAAAAATCTGTGATAGCATATATAAGTATATACTATATACCTCGATGTCTGTGGCTGCACATGCAGCAAGGACTAAGCCATGCGCCCAGCTACTGTTTCAGCAGCAAAGATTGTTAAAAAATAAAAAGGAAACTGTTAGGAAATTCCTCATAAATGGCAGCAAGCGTGTCAGGATGACGACTTAAATGTCGAAGGCATTGTATTTCAGGCACGGTAATAGGCTGTGTGTGTGTGGGCGTGTGTGTGCCCAAGTGGCAGCCACAGGTGTGGCGCAGAGGGGGGTTTGAGCTAAAAATTTAAAGCAGCATAAAAAAGCGAACATCAAATTGCATTGGGGTAACTATTTTAGTGACTAGTAAAAGCGTTGGAAATAAATGAACTAAGCGCTGGCATAAAACAAAAAATTAAAATACATTTAAATTGTTTAAGTCTAAAAACGTTGTAAAGCAAACTTGTTAATATTAATTGGCTTAGAGCATTTTTAAACAAATTTAGTTAAATGAAATCATTTTAATGCTTAAACATTTTTAAACAAATTTAGTTAAGCAAAATAATATTTGAAAAAATTGATAATGTTTAAACATTTTTAAGCAAAATTTAGTTAAGCAAAATAACATTTTAAAAAATTTGCATTTATGTCTTAACCTTTTTAGCAGTCATAGAGTAATTATAGCTACAATTACTACCATTCTAAGCAATTTCAGACTTGTTTATGATTTAAATATAATATATTGTTAAGCTCAAACAATTCAAAATTGAAAAAATACAAAATTTCATAAATTATTATTATGTCTGAACAATTTTATTTATAGCACATTTATACACTTTTTAAGTAAACAAACATTTTTGTATCTAAGTTTGATATTTAATTCAACAAATTAAGATCTGTAGTAAACATTTTTAATTTATTTATAGCATTGAACAATTATTGCTGCAATTTCTAGCTTAGTTTCAAATCTATTTCATACCCAAACGTATTTGCTTTTAATTTTGCACCTGTCTAAATTCCAGCCCCCTCACACACACACACACACACACACACACACCCAAGCTGAAATAGGAAAACTACGCCACTGGCCACAGATTGCGCTCGGTCGCTTGCCAATGTCTACAGCAGCGTTTACTTTGCCTAACAATATTTAGCTAGCCAACAAAAGCTAAGCACACACACCCACGCACACACACACACACACACACACACACAGGCAAAGGCAGCACGCAACAGTCTGCGGATGTGCGCCTGCAAAAAAAGAAAGAAAGAAATGAAAGCTGCTCTGGGATTCTAACAACTCATTTGAACACTCGTGTGGCATGAGAAGGTCAAAACGCTAATGTGGGCAGAGTGTGAGAGAGAGAGGGAGTGGGGGAGAGAGTGTGGGCGAGAGCTTGGCGACAGCCAACTAAAGATTTGGAGGCTGCTTTAAATTCGCAGGCAGCTGGCCGCTCATATCAAATGCTTGTCACGTATGTGTTGCGTTGAAAAGTCAGCCAGAGGTAGGGGATGGGGGTGGGCTTTGTGTATGGGTTAGTTAGGCAGGCGTGGCATAGAATTTGGCAAGTTTTTGTGCTTTTCTGTGCGTGCTTAGACGGATGTGCGTTTCGTACTTTTGGCCATAATTAGCTGCAGCTTCGAACAAATCCCAGACAAAGCAGCAGCCAAGCTATAGCTACAGGTGTGTGTGTGTGTGTGTGCGCTAATTGGCGTTAAGTGCCGTGAAAATGCTTGCAGTTTGTCGTAAATAATAAAGCTTGTCGGGTTATATTAAAGGGGCTGGGCTGGAGCAACAAAACAGCGCTAAACACCGCATGGTCGGAGTGCTTTTGGTCAGCTGACCACTTAAGCACAATGCATTTGCATTGTGCACAGCAAACCGTTGGCTGGCAGCCTCAGCTTTCACCTGCCTGGCCTGCATGCAAAAATGGCCATGGCCAAGTGCCCGAAAGCCCAATCCCAATGCCTAGCCAATGGTACTAGCTGAAATGCAGCTAACGAACCGCAATTGCGGTCACATTTCATGAGAGACGCGCACGCCGCCCCCAACAGGCACACACACACACACACACCCACACACACCAACTGGACACAGTACACAACTGATTCAATTTGCAGGCAACGACAGGCTTTTAGTGCATCCCAATGGTGGCGCCGCCGCCGCCTGCTCCATTGCCAGCAATTGCTCTCAAAATGAACCAAAACTCAGCAGCGTCTGTCTGTTCGCCTCTGGATATCATCAAAATTAGCTCGTTTTGACAGCGGCACGACGACGGGGTCAGGGTCGTAACCAAAAAGGGGTGCGAGTGCTGTCCGCCCACTTTAACTCACGTGTAACACTTGCTACAAATAAACAAGTGTGCGCCGCCGCCGCCGCCCCCTGCTTCACTTAATGGCAATGACATTTGCAAACAAAAAACTTTAAATAGCAACAGGTATATGAATATGACAGTTCAATTAACTTGACTAGACATTACACATTTTACTGACTGCAGTTAACGAAAAATGTTTCAACTTTGTTGCACAAAATTAAAAGTAATTTTTTTTAGTGCCGTAGCAAGCAAAAATAAATTAAATAAATTGTCAGTACTTTACATAGCAAAATGTTTGTAAGTTTGCTACACAAAATTGAATAACAACTTATTTATTATAACTATAGTTTATCGTTATGTATTTACTAGTTTATATTTTAGCTTTTAATCAAATTGTTGCGCTGCTTTATTGCTTTTAATTAAATATTTTAGGCTTTAGCTGCTCGGGCTATATCATTGTACTCTAGAATTAATTCTAAGTAAGTACAATTAAAATATAATTAAATAATATTGCTTGTTGCTGCAGCATAAATAAATAAATAGAGTGTTGCTTAGCGGTTACGTCTTCAATGTTTTCAAAACTATTTTCAAGTCGTTGAACTAACAGTCGCTTTAGTTTTCCTGCTTCTAGCTTAAAAGTGCGACTAAGCCATTTAGTTAGTTGAGTGCCTTAAAAAGCAGCAAAAGTAGTACCAACTAGTTGCTATATTAAGCATTTATGTTAAGGATGACAACAATAATTATGCAAATTTTAAATAGCGTATGGAAGTGTAGCAGCAGCTTAGCCAAGACACAAACCCAGCAACAAAAGCAGCAGCAGCTTACTCAATTTGCAGCCTGTGTCTGTTACGTGCAAAAGGAAATCACAACCATTGCACACACACACACAGACACACACACAGCCACACATACATAGATAGACAGCAACTCCTATGCCTTGGCCGCCCACACAAACGTAAGCGCATTTTAATGATCTCATTTATGCTAATCTGTAAACGGTTAAATCTGTGCACGCCACAGGCCACAAGGTGACTCCAGACGGCAGCAGCAACAACAGCAGCAGCAACAACAACAACTAAGTGCCACCGGCTGCTAATGCTAATGAAGTCTAATTGAATTTCGGACACTTGACACGTCGCAACATTCTCTGATCTTTAAGGACGTGCTGTCCTTATACGTGTGCGTATTAAAACTTTAAAATACTCAATATGTGTCAATAGCTGTGCCGCAGTTTAAACAATTAAAGCGTATACACTAAATTTTATTTAAGCAACATTTAACTTTATTAATGCCTTAAGTATTAATTCATTAGCTCTGCATAAAGTTGTGCTGAAGATTTCAAGCTTGAAAACCGGAACAACCTGTCACAAATCAAAGCAAAGTTTGCCACAGTTCCGGGCTCTGGCTGCTGAAGCTTTTGGCTAGCAATTCAGTGTTGAGTGGGGCTTGGGGCTTGATGCTTAAAATTTGCAATGCATTTAACCACATTGAAATTTTCTCGTAATATTTGATTTGATTTTTAAACAAAAAAGCAGCAGCAGCACGTCAAACTCGATTCGAGTTACAAGAGAGATATGCGTCAATTGACAGCATCGGACAGTTTGGTCAACGAGGGGGTTGGTCAAGCGGGGGGCGGGGCTGTTGGGTATGGTATAAATTTGAATGCTATTCGTACTATGCATGGGCCTGTGGCATGGGAACTTTGCTTTTATTAGTGCTGCCAACGAACCAACAACAAATCAGCATTATTTGACAACGCAGCTAATTTACATGAGTGACCCCATAGCCCAGCCCCTCACCTCCCCTCCCCAGCCTGAGCGCATGTCAACGTCAACTGCGGCTTCAACTGCGTCTGCGGCATGCAAAAACATTGTTCGACAACATTTCACACAAACACACAAAAAGTTTTAAGCACTTGTCTTTAATTTCACTTAATTACTACGTACATCAATTTCAATACTTTATTGACGTCCCCAGATTTATTTGTTTTTTGTTTTCACGTCACGCCAGTCATCTCTCCGCTTTGAGTTCTAAACGATCGCGCAGCAAGCAGAAAGAGCGTGCTAAAGCGACGAGTGAGCAATAAGAGCAGAAAAACGCTAATTTGAGTGTCAATTTGCGTTTCATTAAAGATAACAGTAAACGCTGACCGCGATTCAAATTTGATTTAGTGCGCTGCTTATGACAACACCAATGCGCTACACTTGCCAAACAGCTCCAACATAAAATTTGGATATAATTTTATAATAAAATAGTTTATAATATAATTTTTTATAAGAACACTCTAAAATGAACAATAACAAATAAGAATAGATTATTAAAAACATAACTACAAATTTAAAAAATATAAAAAACAAATAAGAATAGATTATTAAAAATATAGCTACAAATTTCAGAAAATTTATAATTGATTTAGCTGTTAAAAACTACAAAAATATATATTCGCTTAGTTAATGCATTATATATTTATATTCAAATATTTATTTAAAATATTTTCAGAGCATAATGTTACATTTATTTAAAAATATATATTTATAAACTAATTTAATTTAATTAAATGCATTTAACATATAGTACACTACATATGTATTTTAAAAATAGGGCTTGATACTTATTTTTAGCTTATTGAAAATATATATTTGTTGATTAAATGCATATTAATATTTAAAAATGCACAAACTTTTATGCATCAATATGACTGCTCAACTTGTAGAGCAACAAGTTGTACTAAAAAACTATACATCTGCTTAACAATATGTAAATCTATATTAAAATAAAGCGTTTTTTTAAATGAACAACTTATTTCTATAACAGTAGTTAAGTATACTACAATACATAATATACTCTTGCTTATTAAAGAAGCTAAAAATCTAATTTCAAAATAAACAAATAAATGAATTAATAAGACTGCACACCAATTGTAGCGCATCAAAACAAAGCTTGCAATTCTTAAGGCGATGCCCGAGGTTATCGGCGCTGCTGCTGGGCCCAATGGTCGGTCATATTACATTGCTCTTGAGGGAGAGAGAGAGAGCAAACACAAAAATGTTTACATACAGACAGTTATGCAGATAACAATAGCAAAAGCAATAGCATTAAATCTGTGTTGATTTACAAATTAAGATCGCAGATCGCGAGCAAACAAAACAATTTACATTTATTTGACTGTGTGTGTGTGTGTGTGTGTGTTCTGTGTGTTTGATATGAGTTGAGATAGTGGATAACATGCTGATTCCTATCTAAACTGTAACAGGTGCACAGCAGCAACAGCAAGCAGACGACAGCGATATTTTTTAGAATCAAGATAAAATTCAATGATAACGGGCCCAACGGCAGAGTGAATATGTTTACGACGTGAGAGCTCGTGCCTCGTGTGTGCATCGGTGTGTGTGTGTGTGTGTATGTAAAGCTTAATGGGGAGAGTGAGAGCTTGAGCAGAGCAGAGCAAGCCAGGAAAAGCTTCGGACGCTCAGCCCAGCGGCTTGAGTTTCAATTTATTCAATTTACCGTTATGTGTATATAAACAACAGCAATTGATGACAGCAGCCGCAGCTACAACTGAACCAGCAACGACGACGGCGACGACGACAGCAACAGCTGAGCAATGCAGCGGCTCGTCGTCAACAACGCAGCTGTGGAGCAGCAATCGCAGTCGCAGTCGCGCCACATCCGCCGCCTCATCATCCTGGCTACACGAGCCGATCGTAAGTTTTTCTTTTTTGCACGCTCAGTCAGTTACTGCTGCGACGCCAACGCTGCTGCTGCTGCTGCTGTGCGATCCCACACACATACATACAAAGCTATCTGGAGTCAGCTGTAGCGTCTCACTGTCATTGTCGCGTTATGTGTGTGTGCGTGTGCATTTCGTAAAGCAAACAGTAAAAACTTCTTTGTCTCGCCATTGGTCATGTATCGTAATAATGCGGATAGTTCTTTTTGTTTCATCAATCGCTTAAATGGTGCCGCCGCCTTAAATGACGAACTGCAGCAGCCGGGCGAACATGAACCCACCTCGGCGTTGCTGGGCTACTGCAAACGTAAGGTACGTGTCAACGTGAAAACTAGCGGAAAGTAAATAATGCCAGTATTAGGGAAGTTTCTGCTACAGTGCGCGCTCGATAAAATGTTTCTATTTAAATATTACTTACAAATCTTTGCTAGCAAATGTACGAACTAATTTGTGTTTAATTTTTCCAACACTTGCTAAAATAAAATAATAAAAATTAAATTAAAATCAACATTAGAGAGCTACTTAAGAGCTTAATATTTATAGCTTGCGCTTTATTGTGTGCCTACTGTTTGTTTTTATTACATTTTTTAATCACACTTGCTTCGCACGATAAAATGTTTATCTTTTATGTAAAACTAGCAAGGTTTGAACAATTAAAAAACAAAATAAAAAAATAACATGCTGTAAGCAACATAAAAAAAGAAATTAAAATGTAAAAAAAATAAATATTAATCACACTTGCTTAGCTCGATTATTACATCTTTTAATAGTATTTACATATTTAAAAAACAAAAATAGTAAAAAAAAAATAATAATCTAAAGGCTTAGCAATTAAATATATTTAAAAAAAATTAAATTTGTCTATAAAATAAATAAGCAATTTAATTTTTATAGATTGTTACCAGACTTTATCGACTGCTTGAGGTTTATTGTTATTATATTTTTTTAATCACTCTAACTTCGGTATTTCCCCAGTTTTTGCGCCCATATGTAGCCATACTAACTGTAGTTGGTCTCAATCCCATTTCCACGGACATGAGCAATGTACGCGCCTGCTGCAGCTATGTCCAGGCTCTAATGGTGCTCTGTGTGCTACTCCTAGGCTATGTGCTGCGCTATATGTGCGGCTATCGGTGCGTATGAGTTGCCTAGCAAATAATAAACACATTAAACAGCAGATTAATACTTTTAGTGGCGATCGTGGATTTACCAGTTATCGTGATATACATCCAACGAAGAATGGCTCAGATGTTTGTGGTGCTGCAAGTGCTGCAACGGTTAGCAACACCATTGGTGAGCTGCTCTTTGGCTATGTGGTGCCCAGCGTGCTCAATTTGCTGAGCTTTGTTTCCGCCGTGCTGGTCTGCAAGGTAATTGAGCATGAGCAGCTGCAGAATCTCATCGAGCGCGTCTTTCTGCTGTCCGCCAAGCCGAAGCGACTGTGCCGCATGCTTTGGCTTTATCTGGGCGTGGCTTTGACGCTATTCGTGCTGCTCTTTGGCTATGCCTGCTGTGTGGTTATTATGCAGCCGGCACAGATCATTAAGGTTGCCTGGCTGGCCGAAGTGCTGCGCGACTGGGAGCTGTCCATGCGCATTGCTTTGCTCTGCACAATTTTGCTGCAGGATCTGGTGGAGATTATTGTACTTAGCAGCTACTATATTGAGTGCTACTTGCTGCGCGTGCATTTGGAAACGCTGTCGCACAAGCTGCTGATGCACTCCATCGATTCGCTGGACTGGATGCGTGAGATACTCGAGTTTCGCAAGCTGCTGGAGCGGCTTAATCAGCATGTCTCGGTGCCTGTTTGTTTTTTGATTGTTATGAATCTGTCGTATGCCTTTGCCGGCTTGATTTATCTTTTCAAAGACTTCGACTTTCATTATTGTGCCTTGAAGCTGGTGCTGCTTAACATAGCCAATGTCATGCTGTGGTTGTTCTTGGGTCTGCTGCCCTTTTTTATTGCCGGCTCCGTAACGCGCGTTTGCCAGAATGCACAGGCCAATGGACATCAGATACGTGTGCGTCCTTTTGTCTATCACAATACGTCCGCTGAGGATCTCAATTCGACGCTGCTGTTCGCCTCTTCGCTGGACATGTCCGCCAAGCTGTTCCGCATGCCCATTCAGTCGAACTATCTATGCTTTGCCATACTTGTGGTCACCATTGTGGTGCTCACCCTGGGCATGTGCCTCAATCTCAGCGCATTGGGCAAGTTCTAGTGGCATTACTTAAATAGCTTTAAAAGTATTTGATTTAGTTTTCTTTTATTTACAATTCTTGGCTTGATTTGTGTTTTAGCTAAGCTGTTTAGTTATAGATCTGTGTGTGTATTGTGAACCTATTTGTGTGTTTATGTTTATGCTACAGTTAATTGTTTAATAATTAATACCAAATTAAATAGCAGTTGTTGCTTTCGTTTTGGAATCGCTTTTGTTTCATTTGTTTATAATTTAACTACTTAAATTCAGTTCAGTTACAGTTTTGTTTTTTTTTTTCCTGTTCCTAGCAGCTGCAAACCATTACTCCCAATTACAATTTACATTTCTTGAAAAATAATACCAATTAAATATATGCTTAGACAACAACAAAATTAAATGTGCTAACAATGCAGTTCAATTATTAAATTTATAAAAATGACAAACAGCTTTAGCTGCCCTAAGACTTTTTGCTTACCCACGTTTAACTAAGGTTTGCAGCTTATATAGACGACTAACATAATACGGAGCAGTGCTTAAAGATCAATTAAAGCGCTCTGACTAAGTATGCACTTTGGTTCTCTTTGAAGGAAACATTCTCTTGCCACAGTCTCTCACCAGCCCAGCCAAGGCGGATGGTTGATTTTGGATGGCGGGGTGAAGGTCAGGTTCACAGGTATGTTGATTAGAGCGTGCACACGCTTAAGTCGTTGCAATGTGCTGCGTATAATCAGGCCATTGCGTCCCAATAGAAAGCCGGCAGGTATCTGTGCATCGCGGTTTGACTTGTCGTGTATCATCTCGATGTAGTGCTCAAACTCCGGCGAATTGGAGTTGTACTCAGTGATGATGGCGCCAATTGCGCCGGCGGCTTCGGCATGCAACGTTTTCGTAAGAAACGAGCACTCACTGCAAATGCCAAATGACAAATCTGATAAGAAATATCTTTGGCCACGCTTCACGTCTGCTTACCCTCTGTCCATGAGCGCAATGCTGCCGAGCATCTCACGACCATTGCGCAATTTCTGGCAAGCGCCTGGTGGATCGGCTAACACTAGTGGCACACTCTCTAGCTTCTGGTTGAACGAGACACCAAAGTCTTTTGCCGGTCTCAGTCGATAGGTGTATTCAAGATCTTGCGGCGAGATGATTTCAAAGAACACGTCACCTGCGATTATATCCTGTGTGGTCACGGGCATGTGAATTGTAGCGGTTGCTGTGCATTGGCTCAGTGTTATGGCAATTACTACCAAAGCAATAAACATTTTGGGCACATAACTAGCGCATAGTAATTGTTGTTCAAAACAAGTAAAATCGCATTGCAATATTAGCTTACGCTCTGCGAAATGCCAACTTAATGCAAAATTGCAAAGTGGCAAGGCGGTTACAGAATGTGTGGCAACACTCTGATTGGCAAACAGTGGTGCGAATACGCGCAAAGCATAGATAAACATAAATGGACTTTGAACGGTAATAAAATTTGAGAGAGTGAGAGAGAGGCAATAAAAATAGAACGCATGATTAACAGACAGGTTTTACTGTAGCCGAATTTTTGACACCAGTGTGTTTTGTGCTTTCTACGTTTGAACAAGTGTGCGACTAGCCATATGCTACTGCAATTTACCTACGTATAAAGCTTTAATTACGTAATTGTAATGAAATTGGCCTTGTATATATATATTTTTATACGCATGCATATTTCAAATCATAACCAACAAATTTGACAATTTGAATTATGTGGCCGATTGGAACTGTCTTGTACCAATGTGCTCCGCGTGGAGCATGCAGTGAGGCATTTTTAGCTATTGCTTGCAAATCAACTCTGCGTGTGAACGCTGGGGTGACTGTTCAACGCCGGTTTGTACTCGATACTTGAAATTCTTTCGATACCATTGTACTAGTTTTATGCGGTAGCCATTTTAATTTTTTGGCGTCGAGAAAACTACGGCGAACGAGTTTCGCATATCCTGTAGTTTTGCTAAGCTGCATTTAACGCAAGTCAGCGGTAGCTCGTGCAGCTGTTAAGCTCGTGTGTGTGTTGCGGAGATCAAGAAACGTGTGGGTAACCAGTTTTGTGGATCACTAATTAACCCAAGTACAGTACAATATCATGTCTGCCACGTGCTACAAGTGCAGCCGGCCGGGCCACTTTGCCCGGGACTGCAGTCTCGGCGGAGGTCCAGGAGGCGGCGGCGGTATGCGTGATGGCGGCGGTGGTGGAGGCGGTGGCGGTGGCATGCGCCGCAATCGTGAGAAGTGCTACAAATGCAACCAATTTGGGCATTTTGCACGCGCCTGCCCCGAGGAGGCAGAGCGTTGCTATCGCTGCAACGGCGTTGGCCACATCTCTAAGGACTGTACTCAGGCTGACAATCCCACTTGCTACAAGTGCAACAAGCCCGGTCATTGGGTCCGCAACTGCCCAGAGGCTGTGAACGAGCGTGGCTCGGGGGGACCCGCTAATGTCTCATGCTACAAGTGCAACCGCACCGGACACATCTCGAAGAACTGCCCGGAGACGTCAAAGACTTGCTATGGCTGTGGCAAGAGCGGTCATCTGAGACGCGAGTGCGATGAGAAGGGAGGTCGGAACTAGGCGATGTCCATGAAGAAAAATCAACGAAAAAAATGTTTTGTCTAAAATAAATATGAAATATGAAAACAGAAAAAAATTATACAAAATAATGAAAAAAATCAATTGCCAGCCAATAATAACAACAACAACAAGAACAGCAAATGTCAAGCATGCATGATGAAGAAGCGACAAAATCCGCAATAAAGAAGAAAACCAAGTCAAGATCAACAGAGAAAGACACACATACACATGCAGACAAATACAACCCCCCTCACTCACACACACATACAAACACATACACTTACATCCCATACACAAACCATCATCTAAGGCAGCAAACTCATCTCTAATTCCGAAGCTCTGAGCCTGCAGTCATAGTAGAGAACAAGCAACAACAACAACAAGAACAACAGCAACCAGGGAGCTAGGCATAGAAGCATAGGCAGCAACAATAATTCAGCTGAACAGACGACAACAACAAATAATACAACATTTTATGATTATTATTACCTATTATTATTGCTGCAAACGTGTTTGAATTTACTAATAACTATAACGAATGGAAAACAACAACATGAAAACTATATAAGAATATATAAATTACCTTAAAGAAAAAATAAGAAAAGAAGATATATAAATATATACTATATCCTATTGGGAGTTCCAACACGCAAAACAGAAGCAAGAACAACAACAACACCACCACAACAACAACGAGCAGATTGATAGAGAGCGAGCGAGCTGGAGTAAGCGGTACAGAGATGGTAAAAGAGAAGAGAGAGACGCGTTACTTCACAAAGCTGCGGCCGGCGAGCTTTTGCACTTCACCTATCATCAACACAAAAGCAAGATCTCTAGCGGATTAAGCATGAGAGGATGAGGAGTTAGACAGACAGACGAAACTCAATTGTAAGGCGAACTATGAAGATGATGAGAAAAAAATGAAATTCAAATATCACTGTGATTGTTTTTTAATTGTAAATTAAAATGCTGGAGCTGCTGATTTGAGACAAAAGAAATAATAATAATAACCCCCCAACAAAAAATACCACTCCGAGTTTTATTTTTTTTCCCCCTTTTTTGTCTATCTTTTTGCGCACTTTTATTTTTGGCTCTCTTTGTCTGCTTAGCGCAGCTCTCACACGCACGCACGCCTGCTCAACCAGTTTGGTTTCCAGTTGTGTGCTCTGCCTCAGAGCCGGCAAATGCAGCAGCAGCTGCTGCTCTGCTCCCCTACCCTCTGCGCTCTCTGCTCCAACACTCCGGTTTCTGCGCAAGCGAAACACATGGCGCGGCAGCTGATAGTCAGGCCTGTTCTGCTTGCGCTCGCTCCACTGCTCTCTATCTCCGCCGGTGTGTGCACAGCACATAAAGCAAAAATTCGCTGCCCATTGTTTATGGCCTATGTATATGTATACATACATATGTATATATGTACATGAGCATGTGTGCGTGTTTCTGTGCCGCTTTCTTTGCCTTGGTTCCTTATGCTTGTGCACACATTACCTACAAATACACACGTGTGTGTGCTGCTTCTTTGGCCAAAGTACAGTCGTCGCCATTCGCTGGTGAAAACTTGCAAGCGACACACGAATACATGCAAACTTAAACACGTACATGTGAGTGTGTGTGTGTGTGCTGGCTGGGTATGGAGGCTACAACATGACTGCTGTTGCTGCTGCTGTTGCACTTGGCAACAAGTTTCGCTTGCGTCTGGGCTGCAATGCGCAACGCGTTCTCCTCTGATTGAGGGTCAAGGTCAGGCGAGCAATCGCATCAGCTGCTGCGCATGTGCGACGACGCCGCCAACTTAAAGCAGTTTGCCTGGCAAAAAAAAAGATACATATTCGCCAAAGTGAAGACTATAAATCGAAGTAGCTCTGCTGGTGGCACTTGTGTGTTGCAAGCTGGTTTTTTTTATATACTTATAGATACATTTAAAAGTATCTGCATGTGTATGCAGCAGTATAGCTTTAGCTGCAGATGTTGGTATAGGGTTACCAAGCTTAAGTTAGCAGTATTAAATTATTAAAAAAAATAATGACATATTTCAATATACTTTGAATCTTTTACATATGTATATTATCTTTATTATATTATTATTATTATTGATAATGCAATGAATTTAAGCTACAAGTACATACATAATTTAATTTTTTTTTGGTTAGGTATTACAATTGTTGGGAAAACCTGTTTTTTGTATAGCACTTAACTTTAGCCTTTAATATCATTTAGTTGAAGAATTTATTTTTAATGCAGAACTATAACAGAATCACAAACAAAATATACTATTTATTATCGTATCAATTACTAAATATATATATCAGTTACAATTTAAACTAAAACATGAGTTTAATTTGTGCCCCAAACAGTAATTGAAGCAATAAAATAGTTAAATCTGCTAAATTTGTAGCTGTGCACTACTTATCCAACTTGCTGCGAGTTTTGGCCTGGTTAGTGGCGCCTAACGCCTGAGATTTATCCGACTTGCGGCTGCTGTTGCTGCGCGGCAAGGTGGTGCAGCTAGCAGACATCGATTTGTCCTGCAATATAAAGCCAAAGTAACAAGGTTTTAGTACAACATATATATTAAATATAATTATTGCTAGAACATGCTGCAAAACATAGTTGGTTAGTAGGCAGTCGTGGTATTAGTCAGGAGAGCAGACAAGCGTAGCGTTGCATGAGCTGGGAGCGGGCAGAGCTGTGTGGTTGGAGCTTACATCAAATGGGCGTCTCTTTGGCGGCAGTTGTGGGCAGCTGCTCATCCTTGCTGCTACTGCTGCCGCGCCGCACATTATCTTTGAAGCTTTTGAATAGTTGGCCTATACCTGATGACCTGCTGCGCTCCGTTTGTTGTGCACTGCGCTCTGGTGTGCGTCTTTCCTTTTTAGGTGGCAGCGGTGGCGGCGGCGCTGGTCCTTTGCTATGCTGCGCCTTGGGACGCGGCAGAGGCATCTCTGGCTGCAGCTGTGCGCGAAAGCTGTGCTGAATATCCTCCAGCGTGGCCAGCAGCTGACGCGGCGAAACTGGTCGTGCAGCTGGTCGAGTTTCGGTCATTACCAATAGAAAAGGATCCATAGTTGCAGTTAATGCATTAAAATCAGCTTTCTCCTCTAGCTCTTGCTCTTTAGCTGCAGCTGCTTGCTCTTCAATTTGCTCTGCCTTGGGCGCATCCTCGGTAGCAGCTTCTTCTACGTGCTCTTCCTTAAGCGTCAGCTCTGTGCTTGCTGTTGTTAGTGCCTCCTTAAATGAGTCTTCATTGTCGCTAAGCTGCTCCACTTTTTGCTCTGGCTCTAGACTAGAGTCCTTGCTTGCCAGCGCTTCATAGAAAGTCTGCTCTTCATCCTCATCATCATCATCGAATTCATTGTCATCGTTGCTGTCCAGCTGCTCCTGCTCGCTTTCATCAATTTTAAGCGGCATTTGTTGCCTTAACATTTCCGCTCTGCACGCTTGAAAATAACGCTCATTTTCCAAATATACCTCAGCACGCATATCTTCCAATAATTGCTAATATCAAATTATTTTAAATATTGCTTTCTGTAGATTTTAAAGCTAAGCCGAGCTGTTCTTATTTATGCTTATCATTTCAACTATTATAGATCCAATAAGATTTTTTTCTTAAGAATCAATCTAATATATTTTTAAAAATATATATCAAAAGATTAATGCTTAAGACTAGTGGATATAACTAAAGGTTATAGTAGAACTGTTCTCTAGTTAACTAAGGAAGAATATAATATAACTTTGACAATAAAAAACACTAGACAAATATATGAAATTACATTAGATATGAATGGGCTGAACATAAAATAAATTTTAAAAAATTTAGAATAACGCTTATTAATTTAAAGAGATCTTTTAAGTATAAAAATATAAAAATTTGTTGCATAGTGTTATTTGAGGCAATGATAATGCAAACAAAAATGATTTAACATTATCTCAAGCGCTAATATTTGCGCATAGCACAGTATAAAGTGCTTACTAGCGATCTAGCAAGTGAGCTTAAATTTAATAAGACCTTAGCATACGATAGTTTGTCTTTTATAGCATATCGAACAGCTCGGCTTAGCTACAGCTACTTGAACAGTTATGGATTGATTGATAGCTATACCAACCTCGCTGCGTTTGGACTTGACGCGCGCCTTGGAAGCATTTGTCATGGATGAGGTGCGACTGAGGCCGACACCAACGTTGCCCAGCGGCGCACTAACCGGCTCCGCGCTCGAATAGCCAGAGCTGATGTCATCCGTGCTGCGTATATTGTAGCTGTGTGAATAGAGAGCAGCGTATTAGATAAGCTATATACGGAAATAAAGCCAGAACTCACTTGAAATCACCAGACTGCTTGCCGGCGCCAGCGACATCAACTTCCGTAAAGTACATGCCAGTGGAATGGCGTGTGCCGCTGGCGGAGCGTCCCACGGGCGTCTGATGGCGTTGGCGCATTAAGCGCGTGGGCTGTGGACGCAACATGACTGTGCTGCTGGCCATAACCTCGTCCAGCTCGTCCTGGGTGCGATGCATATCGGGCTCGCTGAGATCGCTGAGGCTGTAGCTGCGCTTGATGGTCTGCACCAAGTTGCCACCGCCCTTGGGGAAATCAAAAGATTTGTTCAAGCTCGATAAGCACTTGTAAATTTTTAATTAAATGTAATTACAACTAGGCACATGAATAAATAATATATACGTAAGTGTTTATAAAAAAATATTGTATAAAAAATATGTTTGTATTAATAACTAATAGTGGCGTTGATAATGACATGACGCATTTGTGATTAAGTGAGTGTAATTGTTATTCGCTTGGTTTAGCTAGCGCTGAGTATCAATATGGAACTATGTATGGCTCGTTGCAGTGCGCAGCTCCTAATCCGCCTCCACGTCCACATCGGGTGTGGCCTCGCGCAGCCCCCGACGCGGCTTACGGCTCACAGCCGCTGGCAGCGACTCAACTTCATGGTTTCTGGAGCTGCCGCGTGTGCTACGCTTAGTCGTCAGACGCTCAACTCCAGCAGCGCGCACATTTCTGGTCTTGCGCACAGGTAAATCTCGCAAACGTGCTGCGCCTGCATCAACTGCTCCCTCGTCCAGCTCAGTGATGATCATGCGCTGCTGGTCCGTAAAGCTCTCCAGCACAGTCAGCGAACTGGAACGTGGCAGCAGCAAATCGCTAGCGTCCAGCATATCACGGCTTCCGGACAGATTATTCGCCGACTGCGAGCCCTGCAGGCCGCGCACCTCAGTCGCCGACGACGAGGCCATTTGTATGGTCTGTTTGGGCGTTTAATGGGTTGACAGCCGTGGCCGGAGCAGCGTGACGCGGGGATTAGTTTTAGTAGTGTCAGGCAGGCAATTGAAGGCAGGCAGCGCGTTGTGCAGTTGTGTGCAATTCGTTTTAATTGATTTTTGTTTGTTTGTAAGTCAAAAATGCAAAGAAACGTGAGAGTGAGAAAGAAATTAAAAGGGAAAAGAAAACGTTAATTCAAATTAGGCAACAAAACAGAAACACTTAAGCTTAAAATTAAACAAATGTATGGCAATTAAATGGCATGATATATAAACATATGCATTAAATATATATAAAGCTTTGTTTGTCTACAGATTTGCAAATATGATATGAAAACCTGAATTTTAGATTTAAATTTATGGCAAGAAAGTTTGTGCAAATAACTAAGATTTTAAAACTAAACAAAAGGCATTACTTATTCATTATTGATTATGCTCTAGCTTAATATGCTCTCTCTATTATATAAATTATGTAAAATATTTAATTTAAAAAAATGTAGTTTATTATTGTTATAATAAAATAACAATAATTCGTATTTTAAATTCATTTGGGAGCGTCTACTGTAGCAAGATTGTTGCTATAGCTCTAAACAAGGGAACAAAGAGGGCAGTGACTACACACACAACCACACACACACACATATAGCAATGATTCAGTAACGAGTGGTTAGCGCATGCCAATCCCTTAGTCTATTAATATGTACCATATATACCTAGAAGCGCAGATATATATACATATATATTTTTACATGAATAAACCGCAATTGATTTGTATGTATATGTTAATTGACTGTAAATCTGATAGCTTCGGCATATTATTGAATGCATATAGTGTTTGGCATGCCAAAAGAAATTGAGGAAAGAAATTGACCTAATTGATAACTTGACCTGAGCATATGACATATGACTACACTCAATTAGACTGCAAAGCTTATGAACACTGCAACTTTTAAAATGCATTTACTTGACTTAATTTATTTACTTCTAAGTACTTTGTTTACACACGCTTGAGTTATACATCTGTCTAGACTTCAAGCGATTTGTTTGTTTTCGATATTGGGTCAACACTAGACTATACAAAAGATTGCTTCAATTTTTATTACAATTCGTTTCAGCTACATGGCATTTTATCGGCTAATTCTATAATACGCTGCACACAGTAATGAATTTTTCATTTAAAAAATACAAACAAAATTACAAACTACAAACAATGAGCATGATATTTTAGTTTAAGTTAATGAAAACAATAAAATGAGAGGCGCAGTTGACACGCGGCAGCTGCTCAAGATGTGTACAGAGATGCTGAGATGAGTATAGATGCTGTTGTTGTTAATGATGAGATTGAGCAACGCGAGCTGGTCAGCTAGAGAGCGAGCGTAGAACATTGCGCAAAAAATGTTTATATATATATTTGTACAACTATAGCGTATATAGTTGATACATATACATAAAAATGTGAAGGCGTGGCGTGAGAGGCGGCTTGGCTGGCTGGCTGTGGCTGCTCATTTTATGCAACGACGCTGCTGGCAAATATTTAGTTGTTGTTTTTTTTTTCAGTTGCGATTGATAAATTGTGCCAAATGTATGTGCATGTGTGTGTGTGTGTGTTATGTATGTGTTGTGCGTTTAGTTGTTGTTCTGCTTGTAGATTTAGTTACCTTTATGGCCGTCTGCATGATGACATTTGTGGCATAATTTACACCCTTGGAGCCAAGTTGCAACACAGCTGAATAGCCGCGTTCGCGTGCCTGATTCAAATACTCATCGATTTCCTAAAACAAACAGCGAGAGATTTATATTTATATACAGCTAAATATTGAAAAGAGCGCACACACCTGTTCCCGACGTGTTAGCATCGGATGCACAAACTTGCGATAGAGCGTGGAACTGCCTTTGGTGGCTGGCGATAGCAGCCACAGGACAATAACCACTTTGATCTCATAGTAAAATGGAAACCAAGCCAAAAATATGTCCGTAAATGTTTCGATGCAAGTGAAAAAAGCAAACACAATCCAGTACATCATCCATTTTACCTAACAAATATAATATAGTTAACTTTTGCTTTTGGCATATTCGATATACTTACATATTCCTTGACGTTCTTTGTGCGCACCGCCTTGTAGGAGGCATAGGCCGGATAGAGTGTACCGAAAAATAATCTGAAAGCGGGAAACAATAAAGTCTGTGCACAGCTGCGTGGCGCTATAAATATCATGATCAGCGAGCAGATGCAGGCCGTATTGAAGGATAAACATGGCAGCGGCAAGCGCTGCAGCAGCTCAAGCAAACGACCCAGCGCATTCAGATTCTGTACTACATTGGTGCTGGCTACTGGCGGCGGCACCGCTTGCTCCACAATGAAACCAGCGCTTGTTTCATAGTCATAATCCGTATAGTCGCTGCTCAAGGAATTGAGCGAGTCATGCGTATAGATGGGATTGAGTGATTCATGTGGATAGATAAACTTGTTGTAGACGGGCACGAATTGAGCTTGTGCCTGCGCTTGTGCCAACTGCTGCTCCTCCAGCGAATAGCTGCGAGCGTAAATGGGCAACGCTGCTGCCTGTTGGCGCAGGCGTTTTAGATTAACTGGATGCTGCGGCTGATAGAGCAACTGCTCCTGCAGATAACTGTGCCGGCTCATGGCCGAAGCATAGCGCTATTCTCCTAGCTGCTCTAGCGACTAACAAAGACTATTTTTCAATATCTAATGCTGCGCCGATCTATGCCAGAGCAGCAGCTCCAGCTATAAATAGACTGCCGAAACCGTTCGAGAGTTCTAATGCAATTGAAAATCTTACGCTCACTCTCTTTGCTGCTCTCTGCTGAGCGCTTGCTATTATTAAAATCACATGCAGCAAACGAAATTTACATGGAGTTTTGCGACAAGTGTTTACATTGGCATATTTCATAGACTCCATATACATATATATAGAAAAACTGCGGCAAGGCAAGTGCGTCAACCTCGACGCGCACACACTGATGCCATATTTGGTGCCTGTTCAATTGGCTTTGACGTTGCACACACACACACACAGGCGTAACGGTAACTCTGCTCGCTGATTAATAAAATCCCAAACAATTAACCAAAGCTCAAGAAATCTCAAGCGTAACGCCCACACAATTAGGAAACAGAATCAAAAAACATACAAATTTTTCAGTTAACCACACAACGAGGCCACAAAAACTGGTAAAAATAAAAGAGTTGGCTCACTCATATCATTTTGGGGGTCAGCAACAACAACAACGACGAAAGTGAGCGTGTATGTGTGTTGCTAGCCGCATATGAGTTACACTGCTCTTTGTCGAAAATTGTGTCTTTGGGGACTCCACTTAAAAAAATAATTATTTTCACACGCAAGTTTGCGCATCTCTTTTAAAAGTCTCAATTTTTTCTGCCAGTGTATATTAAATTCGTCTTGTATATGCGCTACCACATTCTTTTGTTCTATGTCTCATACTCACATTATAAGTCGTGAAATTAAACTGCTGATCATATTGATGGCTTTGTGCGTCCTTTGTTATGCTTCGTTGCCGCCACTTGGCTGTTAATTGGTGTCATATAAAAACAAAATTCAATTAGAACTGTACGCAAATGTAATTAGAATCGTGCGCTTTTCACAGTTATAACTGTATGGATATGTAACTCACCTTGTTTTCGTCTTGCACAACCAACCACTTTTATTATGTGCGTTCTATTTTTGCTTACTTAGCTTATAGTAACAAAACGTTTGAAAATATAAACAAAATTTGACTCTATTTTTTCAAGTTGTGCTTTGTTATTTCGTTGTGTTTCATATGTGATGACAACAACAACAACTACTACAACAACAGCCAGAGCAACTAGCAACGCAGTAGCACCTTGTTGGCACAGCACAGCTTTAATTAATTGCCTCAGTAAATTCAACTACATTTTTTGTCTGGATGCACGAGTTTTTTGCACTTTTTCAGCTTGCATTGCGCGCGCGAACAACGCTTTTGTTAAACAAATTCGCAGACAGAGATAGAAAAACAACAACACAGCTGGCGATAGCTGTGTGTGTATAACTCGATAACAAAACAAAGCGATAACAAACAGATGCTTACGGCATTGCCAACACATAATTTTTATAAAAATCGAATTATTGGCGCGTGCATGCATAAATTCAAATTTGGTAATGCCATTGATGACACTTAAAGCTATATTGCATAAAGAATGACTAACAGTGTATTTATAAGTATTTTCCAATAAAAAAGTGCACTGCATTGCACGCATTTCGTTTGGTCTTGCTTAAGTATCGATACTTCGAAAAGCTGCGCAGTGACGTGGCAACTCTAGCACTGTTATAAGTCTAGAGCAATGCGGCTTGAATTTGCAAATTTCTTGAGTAAGTTTTACAATTTGTTAACAAACTTTATGCAAAAAGCAGCAAAGTATTAGTCTTACTTATGTTCTGCTTATGCTTATTTACTTGCAGCGTGTAACTAAAAGACTTGTCACGTTTCTTGGACGCTGTTTAACAATTTAGCAAACCCACGCAAAAATGGCGCAAAATGCACCCAATTGCAAAGACACGCAGGTAACTAAAGATAATATAAATATTATATAAATTAGCTTCAAAAAGTGTACGTTTTGATTAACAGGAGGTGCAGTTCAAGCTGCAAGATAGGTTTACGTTGTTTGGACAATGTGGCGAACCACGCAGCAATGTGAAACTGCTCGCAGTGTCCAGCAGCCGTGGTCTGTTATTTGCTGGCAATCCCAGAGCGCCGGAATTGAAAGGTAGGTGCGTGTTATAATGTAAAACAACTGCTTAATAGTATTTCTCTTTGTAGTTATTATAATTAAAGATGTGGCGACAGCGAAGGCTAGCGGCAAGCAGCCGCTGGTGCGTCAGGTGCCATTGCCCAACATACCCAACTATATGAGCTGCAGCGCTGATGGCAACTTGCTGGCTATAAACTATACACATACCAACGGCACAAGTCTGCTGCATATATACGCTGTACAATCGTTTATGACGCCCAATATAGGCACGCTCTATAACATACGCCTGGCGCCGGAGGATCATGTGCATGCCGTGCAGCTGCTGTGGAATCCTGTGCTGCCCAATAACTTGGCTGTGGTACTGAGCAATGGCGCCTTGGGCATGTACACGCTTAAGGAGGGCGGAAACTTTGAGCTGCACTCACTGGACAAGAGTCAACAGGTTAAGTGTGGCTGTTGGTCGCCTAAGGGCAAGCAGATAGTGCTGGGCTTTCCCGATGGACGGTTGCAGCAGTTCAAGCCCGATCTAACACCCGCCAAGACGCTTGTCTGTCCGCCCAACGTGCACGATGGACCCTTCGATACCATTGCGGTGCATTGGCTGTCCACATTTCAGTTTGCGGTCATCTTTCTGCAGCATGGCGAGGACTGCTGTCCCGCCTTGTATATAGTTAATGCACCCAAGGCCGGCACACCCACATATACAAATTATTATGACATCTGCTTCAGCTTGAATGGACCACGCAATCATCAGTTTCATTTTACACATGTGGCCGCATGGAATCTATTGCTGCTGAGCTCCGCCAACGGCGTTGAAGTGGGCGTACTGGGCACATCTGAAGCGGGTGACTTACCCAGCTGGCAACAGTTGACGCTGCTGGATGAGGCGCGCATAGAGCTGCCACTTAGCGAAGACACGCAGGATGAAACTTTTCCTTTGGGGTTTGTCTACGACACCTGCAGCACGCATCAGTTGAGCATTAATGAGCAGCAACTACCCAGCATGCCCATGGTGCATGTGCTCAGCTCCGAAGGATCGCTGCTAACTTTTAATTTTTTGAATCTGCAAGCTGGCGCTGTAAGCGTTTGTTCTCCACCGCCACCACTAACCGATTCATCTGGCAAATTTTGTGAGCTGAGTGCGCTGCTGGAGGCGCAGCAGCCAGCTGCAGCAGTTGCTGCAGCGCCAGCACCAGTGGCTGCTGTGGAGCCTGCTTTGACGCCATTGAATGAAAGCTCCTTTGCTTTTGCGCCTAGTGCAGTGACGTCAACACCGGCACCTAACAAGGATAAGCCAGCGTCGCTATTTGGTGGCTTTGGTGGAACGGGAAATGCGCTTAACTTTGGCGCACCAGCTGCCAAACCGTTTGCTAGCTTTGGCATGGCAGCGCCGCCAGCAGCAACACCACCAGCAACTGGCTTAAATATGCAGCCACCACCGCAGCAGCAGCAACAACAGCCAGCGCAACAGCAGCAACCAGCAGCGCAGCCAGCAGCAACAGTGGCGCAGTCACAGCTGCAGATCAATAAAGTCAACAACAAACCTTTGTATACAGTGCCGCCCACATTTGCGCCTGTGCCTGCAACTGCCAAACCAGCGACGTCAGCAGCATTGCCCAAAGCTGCGCCCACAGCAGTCAAAAGCGAACTAAGCGCTGGCGAACTGGATGACATTGTGGCAGACATAATGCAGCTACAAATCCAAGCGTTCTCGGAGCAAATCGCACAGCAAAAGCAGCAAACTCGCGCGATATTGGCGCAAATAGAATCGCCTGCTAGCATCAAAACCTACGCACTGCGTTTGGATGAGCTGCAGGAGCTGAACGAGCAAGCGCAGGATGTAGACTTTGAGCTGGATGTGCAAACGCTGCGGCAGTCCTTAAATGAAGCCTATGCCATGATGGCCGAATGCCGTGCCAAGCTGGAAGTGTACAAGCAGCCGGATATAACACGTCTGATGAGCTCCAATAGCTTCGATGCAGCAGGCAGACGTCAACTAACGCGTCTGCAGAGCTATGTGGCAGCCAATGAAGCGCAGCTACAGCTGGCAACACAAAATATCGATGCACAATGGGAGCAGTATCAGGATGTGCTGCGTCGCAGCTCCAAATCCAAAATGCATATGCCCTGTCTGGAGGGCATCTATCAACGCTTGACGCGACTGCAGAATATGGCGTCCAGGCAACGCCTTACACAGCAAAGCATCAAAGCCAAGCTCAAGGATCGTGGACTGCTGCAGGCCACGCCCAGTCGCACGCGTCAAAACGAAAAGTAATTAATAATTAATTCATACTGCATTTACTTATATAATTTTTATTGCAGCGTTGACTCTTTGGCGGATTCTATACTCTCGCTCAGTCTGCATCAGGCAGTGGATACAAATCGCGCCAAGCTTACGCAGCAAAAGTTGCAAGGTCTGCGTCAAATGCTGCAGCAGCACAAGCTGCACATTATCAGTCCACAGCGTCCGGATCGCGTGGGTCTCAAATCTGAGGTAATACTGGAAACCAAACGCAAGGCGGAGCTCAAAAAGAAAGCAGCGGCTGCAACTGTTGCTGCTGCAGCGAAGCCAACAGTGGCACACAAAGCTACACAAGCAGCTGCAGCGCTGCCCAAGCCCACCGCATCCAAGCCAGCAGCAACATTAGCGCCTGCTGCTGCTGCGCCTGCGCCAAAGCCCACTCAGGAGCAGCCAGCAGCCAATCAGTTTGTGTTTAGCCAGAGCAGTCCGTTTGTCAAGACTACAGCTGCAACGGTAACCACCGCTACGCTGACCGCAGCTGAAACCACCAAAACCAGCAGCACAAGTTTCTTTGGTGTTAGTGGCGGCAACACCAGCAGCAGCTTTAGTTTTGCTGCCAACAGCAAGCCGCTACTGCCCATGGGCGGCACGTCCAAGCCTGCAGCAACTGCTGGAAATCTGTTTGCTGGCTTTGGCAGCACAACGCAAGAGCCGCCTAAGCCCACGCTGGAGCCACAAGCAGCCAAGTCGGAACAGACAGCGCCATTGGAGTTAAAGACTACTGCAGCACCTGCTGCTGAGCCGCCCAAGCCAGCACCCAAAGCTGAAGCTGCGCCCAAGCCTTTCAGCTTTGCTGGCTTTAATAGCAATGCAGGCAATGCCATTGGCAGCAGCTCCAGCACACCATTTAGCTTTGCCGGTGTGGGCAGCACGCTGAGCAGCGCTGCAGCGTCCAAGCCAGCTGGCAATATCTTTGAAGCAGCAGCAGCAACAGTTGCTGTAAGCAGCAGCAGCGCCAGCGTAACAACAACAGCAGCTCCAGTTGCTGCGCCAACAACTGCAGCAGCGCCAGTTGCAGCAGCTGCAGTTAGCTCCAGCAGCAGCGCCGAGTCCGTGCCCGTGGACAATCTTTTTGGCACTGTAAACATTTGCAAGCCAACAACAAAAACTGAAAATACTTGTATGTATGCATATGTTTGCTTTTTATATAAAATTAATTTAATTTTCTATATTTACAGCTGCAGCGCCTGCGAATATATTTGGCGGCTTTGGTCAGACTACCGCCAGCACTGCGAGTCCTTTTGCCAGCAAAGGCTTATTTGGCAGCGTAGCAGCAGCAGCAACCACAACTACAGCAGCAGCAATAGCTTCGCCATTTACTGTTACAACTACAGCAGCAGCAATAGCTTCACCATTTGTTACCACAACTACAGCAGCAGCAATCGCATCACCATTTGCTGTTGCAACTACAGCAGCGTCAGCGCCAGTTACATCAACAACAGCAACACCAGTTGTGGCTACAACAGCTACAATTGCGCCTGCAGTCAGCACAGCAACAACTGCAGCAGCAGCAACAACGCCAATATCAACAGCTCCAGCAGCAACAACAGCCTCAACAGCAGCAACAACATCAGCGGCACCTGGCAGCAGCTTCAGTTTCTCCAATGCTTTTAGCAGCTTAAGCGCTGGCGCGCCAGCTCCAGCAACTACTGGCACTTCATCTGTATTTGGCGGCACCGGCAATACCTTTGCACCAGCAGCTGCTATTCCTAGTCCGTTCGCTGCTGCTGCCAATACGCCGCCCAGCGCAAATATATTTGGCAATGTGCCTAAGCCTGTGGCCAGCGTATTTGGTGGAACTGCAACAGCGGCAGCGCCACCTAGCGGTCTATTTGCCGCTGCAGCCGCTGCTACTGCCAGTCCAATTGCTTCACCATTTGTAGCCGCAGCACCAGGAACTCCACCCACGCCCGCTTCGACTGGCAACATATTTGGCCAAGCAGCGGCTGCGCCTGCTGCTGCTTCTATTTTTGGTGGCGCCGCTGCTGCTGTTGCTCCTGCGCCTGCTGCTGCTTCACCTTTCGGTGGCGGTGGTTCAATCTTTGGCGGCAGCAGCAATGCGCAGTCTCCAGCTACGCCTGCTGCCCAAGGGTCTATATTTGGACAAAGCGTCTTTGCTTCAGCTGCTAGTCCAGCCACACCAAATAATTTGTTTGGCGGCGCTAGCGCTGCAGCGGCTCAACCACAAGCTTCTGTTTTCGGTGGCGGCGGCGGTTCGATCTTTGGTGCTGCAGCTGCCAACACAGCAGCCACGCCTGCTTCAGGTGGTTCCATCTTTGGCGGCAGCAGCGCTGGCTTTGGCACATTTGCGCAGTCAGCTCCTGCGCCCGGCGGCTTTGGCAGTGGCTTTGCTGCAGGTGGCGGCGGTTCGGTGGCTCAAACTGGCTTTGGCTCGCCGCAACAACAGCAAACGCCGCAATCCCCACCAGGCGCCTTTGGTGCCAAGCCCGTATTTGGTGGCAGTCCCGCCTTTGGCGCAAGTCCTACTTTTGGCGGTGCCGCCTCGTTTGGCAGTCCCAAGGCCTTTGGCGGCTTTGGTGCTACCACTGGCATTGTCTCGCCACCGGCGTTTGGTGCCCCAGCAGCTAAACCACCAGAGGGCAACATTTTTGATACTCTAGGTGGCACCGATTCCGGTCTCTCATTTGGCAATCTGGCGCAAACTGGCAACTCCAATGCCCAGAAGCCTGCCTATGGCGGGTAAGTTGTATGCTTTAAAATAAATTCCATTGCTTTAATACAAATTCTTTTATTTGCAGCTCATCCTTTATGACCTATCGCTAAGCATGTTTAATGAATTCTATGAATGTATTGTTTATTATAAATAAAAACTTTGATGTCTACTGTAAAGTTTGCATCATTAAAACTACCAATTAAAACATTTAGTTTTTCTTTTAATGATAATATAATTTATTTATGGTAAGAACGCGCTGTTTACCACGAGAGTGCGATTCCCATATCGATCTGTTTGACTAGCCGTAACAATTGCCAAGAAACGCGAAAAATTTGCCAAAAAACAAAAAATTCTTGTTTTCTCAGTAACTAGTGGCAGGATGTTGATGTCCTTTTGCCAGTTGATAGTCCTTTTAAAACAACATCATTTGGCACTGGTTTCGTCCTAATTCTGCAAAGGACTTCGGAGATATAGACATTTTTCTGTATAGCAAAAAATGCATATAACTCGGCTTCTGTAAGGACTTTCGTCCATTGAGTTGTGTCATTTGAAAGGTCTCAATAAGCACTACTTGCAGGCCAAAGGACATCAAAATAGTCCTTGCGGTTTCCGAGAAAAAGAGCATTTTGTGTTTTTTAGGCAAAATTTGCGACCTACCCCTTGAATTTTTTTCAGAAAATTTTTTTTTACAATTCTAAACATTCTTGAATGCAGATTGATAGATTAATGTCTTGCGGTGCAATATTGCAAGTCCTTTTTACCATTTGAAGTATAACTGAGCAGCAGAAGCTAAAAATTAGTAGCCTAAAAATTGTACAACGCCAATTTGAATAAAAATGGTGAAGACAATAAATTTGAACATATTTGCCAGTTTTATTACCAAATAAATATTACACACATAAATCAAAGCATTTTGTTGTCGGTTATGCCCAAACTTGATTTCGTTATATATAAATTTCAATTGTGGTTTTTATGACCAGAAAACAATATAGTAGGTAATAATAATAAAAACTGATAGTTAACTTTTAGCAACAGCTATTACACAATATATTTTCAATTGGTTATACATATACATACATAATATATATGCATATAATTAGTGCGCATAGAGTTATACATTAATAAAAATATATATATATATGTATATTATATAATGTATGTATGTATATAATACGTATGTATGTATGCGTGGAGACACGAACTTAATAAATGCGCAGAAAAATTAAAAGCATAATATTACACAAATATCGTACATATATGTATGAAGAGTAGGATATACATAAATAGTGGAAAGAAAATAATCGAAAACAATTACATATACATATAGAGTTTACATACACACAGCATACATATAGTAGTATATAGATTAGTATAAATAATTGGTTTACATACATATATATATATATATATAGATATAGATATAGGTTTTTAAATGCATTGCGTTGTATTTCATTTTGTTTCGTACTTTTGTTCGTATTATATAAGTTTAATTTAATTAATTAGGACTAACTTAGGTTGGTAATTGTTAATTGTTAGAGATTTACATGCGACTACCCAGCTTAGATGTTTGTTATCCGATTTTATATTAATTGTTTAATTGTTAGTTTCGTTTTGCACACATTTAGTTACCATTTATAAGTTAATTCGATTTTTTAAATGTAAACTAATACTAGGAAAAACACGTAGCAACAAACTTGTTGTTGTTGTTGTTGAAAATTCGTAACGCTTGCTGTTGTTCTAGCTTATTGTTGTTGTTGTTAAAGTTGTTGTTGTTGTGTTGTTGAGCAACTTACAGCAAGTTATTATGCACATTGTTAATATTATTATCGTTTTACTCGTTTCTTTGAGAGCACGGCACGTTTTGAACGACCGTTACAAGTTGTGTGTGTGTGTGTGTGTGTGCAGTTATTAAATTGTTTTTTGGTTTTTATCGTTTATCAACTTTAAACAACTGTATGCTATCTACAAAAGGAAATTCTTTGCAGCAAATGCTACAAATGTTAACCTTTTTTTCTTTGAAGGGGCGGGGCGTGCGGGCGGGCAGGCAGTGGGCGGGAATGTTGTTTGTATTGAGAGCGCGTGCATTTTGTCAGTGGCAGGGGCGTGGCACATGCAATGATTTGCTTAAAGCTTTTGTGTTATATTTGTATTTGTTTGTCTTGTATGAAATATGGCAGAAATGTTGTAGAAAATATTTGAAAAATTTGTACATAAATTGTAAAATGAGTTAAAAATTGAAGTGGAGTGGAGTTTTGTTTTTGGTTGGGCAGGGGCTACAGTTGCGATACATATCAGTTTTTGTTGAGTTATTATTTGCCGTGCTATGTACATCGCCTGGGTAGCTTGCTAGTAAGTATATAGTATATAGTTTGTTATACATATATATATATAGAAGAGTGACCAAAGTATATAAGAAGTAAAGGAAAGGAAAGCAAAGCCAAAGGCCGCACAATATATAAAATATAAGTAGAGTTAGACAGAGAGAGAGAGAGTGAGAGAGTATAAGTTATGCTTTGTTATAATGCGTATAAGAGTGCTGCTTTGACTTCGAAAATTCGATATCGAATGTGTGTTTAAGCTCGAAACGATTCATTTACAGCACTGCGTTGAGTAATTTATATATGAAGTTATATAGAGCGTATCGTATATAGAGTATATAATGCATAGTTGTATGTATATGGGTTTAGTATGGCATATGATACGAGTATATACTTAGTATGTGTGTATGTGTATGTGTATGCGTGTAGTAGTAGTCGTAGTTGTTGTTGTTGGGAATTGTAGTTGCAAGTCTTTGTTGGGGTATTCCTGGAACTCCACCCTTTGTTACCAGTGCATGAGACGCAGCTGATCGAGTATGCGCTGCTTGAAGAACGTGCCGAGCATGCCAAACACTGTGGAGACTGCAGCAATCGCCATCATGACCTGCATGATGCAATGTATGCCAGAGAGATCCTCCTCGTTGACCTTGTGGCGATGTCGTGCGCGATGATGCCGACGTCCCAGCCCTGAGCTTTCATGCAGCCGCTGCAAGCGTTCCATATCCTCATCGAATTGCGGTATTATGGCCAAATTGATGACCTCCGTCTTGGACAGCAGCTGCTCATTGGCAATGGTGTGTGCCTCGGTGCCCTTGCTGGTGGCTTCATTATGCTCACGCTCGCGTTCTCGCTGCGCCTCCAGCTCACGCACACGCGAGCGCTCGTCCAGCATCGTATTGTCGCGACTGAAGTCAAAGTCACGATTGCTGCCGCCGGACAGCGGCTGCTTGCCCGTGGGATATTCGGCGAGATTCACCTTGGTAAGGAAATGCAAATGGCTGCTGGATTGCTGCGGCGGCTGCTGCTGCTGCTCAGTGGACTGTTGCGGCTGCAGCGGACGTGCTGCGCCTGCATCTGTGCCCAATGGCAACTGATCACGCACGCGCGTCTCCTGGAACTGATTCTTCTTAATGCCCAGCACTTCGGACAGCGGGCGATTGATCATGGGCAGCAGCGAGTCCGAGGTGGGTCGTATAATAAACGAGCCACCATTGGGCGCATGCGCTGGCGGCTCCAAGATCTCCGGCTGCAGCGGCTTGCTGGTAACAGCAGCAGCTCCAGCTGCAGCCGGCGCTGGCTTATCGCCTGCGCTTTCGTCCTCGCTGTCCGTGTAGCTGCTCTCATCGGCCGAATCGTCGGCGGAGGAGTCGTCTCTGGACTTGGCTGCAGGCGTTTGGGGCGGCGTCTCGGCAAACTTGTGCGTTATATTGCGTATGGGCTCGTACTTGGAGCTCTCCGAGTCTCCGCGATAAAGCAGCGCCACCTTGCCATCGGGTGTTAGTACGGGCGTTATTTTCGGATGTGGCGATGGAAAACGATGACTGCTCTCCGGATCCGGCGACAAGGCGTCAAAGTCCGTAAACTGCGTCGCTGGCTTCTGCGGCACCTGCGCCTGGCCCGGCGTCTGATCAGCGCTCTCGCCCTCGCTGGGCGTCTGCTGATACACAATGCCCACCTTGCCCAGCGGCGTGGATATAATCTTGATGGCATCGTTGCTATTCTTGCGGAAATAGTGATTCGAGTTGGCGCCGCCTTTGGCGCGCTGCGAGTTGAAGAAGCCAGCGCCAGTGTTGGCATCGCCGCCATTGTCGGCGTACTCATCATCGACGCCGTCATCGTTATCCTCGCCATCCTCGTCATCGTTAGCAAAATGGCCGCTGCTCTCGCGCAGATCGATCGCAGTGCTCGGCACAGCCACCGCGGCCGCAAGCTGCGCCTGTCGCTCCGACTCGGTCAGCAGTCGCTTGCGTATGTTCTCCAGCTGACTGAGTCGGTAGCTGGTGTTGGGTCTAAAGCGTGCCGCCTTGCCTGCGCCACCGCCGCTGCCCTCCTCATTGACAAAGTGCTCCTCATCGGCACGTGGACGTTGCGTGCGTGGCCGTTCCAAGGCCAAACGCTCATCATCCTCATCGTAGCCCATGTCCTCTTCCTCAGCAGCGACCAGACTCTTGGGATCTGGCAGCTGCTCTGGCTCCTCATCATCTTCATCTGGCTCTAAGCCATCATCATCATCATCATCGTCTTCATCTTCTTCTAAATCATCGTCATAGTTGTCCGCCTGCATGCGCTCTGTGTCCATGTCTTCCATGGCATAATCATCCTCTGCCTGCTCCTCATCCTGCTGCCCAAATGACGTTGCCGCCTGCCCACTGGCAGCCACGCCCGTTTCATTATAACTACTACTAAAGCTATAACTACTACTACTACTGCTACTACTACTACTATTTCTACTACTATTCTCATTATAATTATTATTATTATTATTGTTATTAGTTTGTTGTTGTTGTGTGTTATAAGTTAAGTTTAATTCTGTTCCTAAGCTAACATCTAAGCTGCTATTGCTTGCTATAAGCAATGGGGTAGTCGCATCTTTCAGTCAGTAGCATTTCTTGGTGCATCCACATTTGCGCACAATATCCAAGTTCTTGATGTACTTGCGATTATTGCTGCACACCATGCGCACCTGCAAACAAAATATATATGATTAATAAACAATTAAATTTTAAATATTAATTGCTACTTACCTTGCGCCGTCGCACAATCTTTGCCGCACAGCATTGATTGCCACAGCCGCCAACGCATTTGGCGTACTTCAGCGGTTGCCTGGACCGGCAATCGTTCTCCGTATAATACTCACGCACCTGCTCCTTACGGCAGTTGGCAGCAGCTGCAATGGAATCGAAGCGAGCACATTAGCAAATGCAACAAGTCAACCAAACATTTGACTATTTTAATAACAAAGCTTAGCCCTAAACTTTCTTCAGCACGACTGCTAGCTATTGTTGATTTTGTTGTTGATTTGTAGCGAGTTCAGCAACTAAATCAACAATTGCTAAAACATTTAAACAAGGCTGATGAATTCATTTTTTTTTTTCGATCAGTCGTACTGTAGAAATATGTTTGTTTGTATGTGGTTGTTAATAAGCAAATGAAGTTAGGCAGCGCAGTCAAGTGAGCAAACTAATGCATATAAACTACAGTTGCTTTTACCTTAAATTGTTTGCATCTAAATAAGCAAACTAGCACTTTTACTAAAAAATCACATGGCACTAATATCACAATTGCATTACACTACTTTACACTTTACAGTTACAGTTTGTCAAGAAACTGTTTACACACTGAA
This sequence comes from Drosophila busckii, assembly GCF_011750605.1. Taxonomy (NCBI): domain Eukaryota; kingdom Metazoa; phylum Arthropoda; class Insecta; order Diptera; family Drosophilidae; genus Drosophila; species Drosophila busckii. Next base: position 7,527,412 of record NC_046605.1, read on the forward strand.
AATAAAAAGTATATGTTCAATGCTTGTTTAATCGCCAACAGTCCATACTCAACTGATTTGCAAGTGGCCGCACGCTTTTTGATTTAGCTGCCAGCCTCACACACATATGTACATTGATCAGAGTGCAAGAATAGAAGGTGAGAGCGCAAGTCACTCAGAGAGCTTGAGCGACGCTCAATGCATTGTAGAATAATATAAGATAGCGGATTGCGCTCTTCGTTTTGATTGTATCAATGCTGGTGCTAGCTCTTCGCTGCTGCGACTGAATGAGAGCGTCGCTTCTTTGCTGTGTCTTTGCTTTGCTTTGCTCTAACTGCAGGCAGAAGCTGCGCATGAACGAATGCGAGTTTAACTAAAATGCCTCTCGCTTCTTGACTTATCAGCAACCAAACACACACACATTGATCAAAGTGCAAGAATAGAAGATGAGAGCGCAAGTCACTCTGAGAGCTTAAGCGACGCTCAATGCTTGTGCTAGCAAAAGCTGCGCTGCTCGTCTCTCTCGCTGTTCGCTGCTGCGACTGAATGAGAGCGTATTCGTCTTTGCTTTGACTGCAGACAGAAGCTGAGCATGAACGGTAAATTGCTTAAAGGTTTAACTAAAATGCCTCTCGCTTTTTGAATTACCAGCCACACACACATTGATCAGAGTGTAAGAATAGAAGATGAGAGCGCAAGTCACTCTTAGAGCTTAAGCGACGCTCAATGCTTGTGCTAGCAAAAGCAGCACTGCTCATCTCTCTCGCTGTACGCTGCTGCGACTGAATGAGAGCGTCTTCGCCTTTGCTCTGACTGCAGACAGAAGCTGAGCATGAACGGTAAATTTATTTCAAGTTTAACTAAAATGTTGCCAATGTTAACTGATTTCTATTCTCTTTGGTTCTACTCAAAACCTATTTATCAAATTGAATTGGATTTGACAACTAAACTAAATTGGCTTATAAGAAGCCCACTTGACTGCTTTGTAGCTAAATGGAGTGATAAAGATTAGGCGCGTATTATATGTACCGGTGATTGCTGGGGGCTCTGAGCTGCCCTCACCTTGATCGCAGTAGCGTCCACGCTGGCCGTGCTTGCACTTGCATTGATAGCCATCCTTGGCGGTGGCATGTGGCACGCAGCGACTGCCGCGACGGCATTTGTGCTCGGCACAGGGATCCACAGGCTCCTAAAGGGCGGAAAGACAGTTAATAAGAGTTCACAATTTAAAATATTTAATGTTGAAGCGCACCTCTTTGATGTGTGGCGTTTCATCCATAAAGTCCTGCTCATCGTCTTCTTCACCCTCGGCAGGCTCACCCTCGAGCAGCGCACAGCCTGGCGTAATCTTTTGCTGCCGCAAAGCATTGCCAAAGTCCACCAGCTTGTGATTGATCCAAACCTCCTTCATGCAGCCCTTGAAGCTGGTCAAGTTGCGTATCTGCCAGTTCTTGTATGCCTGTTGGGCAGGCTCAGCGGGCAGACCGCCCAGGAACATGGGCGTGCTGAGCTTTAGATAATCATTGGAGCCCTCGTTGATAATGGAGCGCGCTAGGCCGCGATCGACGCGCAGCGTAAAGTTCTTCTTAATGGCCAACAGCTCGACGGCATGATATTTGCCATCGGCGACCATTTCAAAGCTGTACATGGTGGACACCGGATAGTTGCCCACATCGTAGCTGACGCGTATGCGGCCATTGAACAGCTCCACAGCCAGATGAGCATCCTGGCCATCGTACATGAGTATGCCGTTCTGCTCGGCGCTGCTAAAGACAATGGTGACATTTGCCTCCGGACGCGTGCGCAGCGGCTCAAGCTCCACGAACGAATTATTGTGCACAAAGCTAATGCTGGTGAGATACTCGCACCACTTGCCAGTGTAGCCGGGATGACATTTGCAGAGGTAATCCGAGCCAGCGGCATTGGGCTGAAAGCAGACGCCATGCTTGCACTCGTGGTTCTGACACGGCGAAGTCTGCGGATACATCATGGAGATCATGTTGTGGCCCTCGCAGTACTTGCCCGTAAAGTCATCCGGGCACTTGCACTGATAGTCATTGATGCCGTCGATGCAGGTGCCGCCATTTTGACACATGTGATTCTGGCAGTCGTCAATGTTGTCCGTGCAGTTGATGCCATGGAAGCCCGCCTGGCAGTCGCAGCTGTAGTGCGTAAAGTGATCCAAGCACTTGGCGCCATTGGCGCACGGATTGAACTCCAGGCTGCAGAACTGTATTTTGGTGTCGCACCATTCTCCAGTGAATCCAGGTTGACACTCACAGCGATACGACTGCACGCCATCAATGCAGGTGGCATTGTTCTGGCAGCGTATGCTCTCGCCCTGGCAGTCATCGATGTTGGTCTCGCAGCGCGCGCCCGTATAGCCCGGAGCACACTGGCAGCTGAAGCGTCCCTCCTCCAGCACAGTGCAGGTGGCGTTATTTCTGCAGGGATTGCCATAGCAGGCGTCGATCATGAACTCGCAGTGCTTGCCATGATAACCAGGCTGGCAAAGGCATTGATAGTCACGCTGCGGCAGCGCCAGGCACTGCGCCTTGTTCTGGCAAGGCTGCTCGAAGCAGGCATTGCACTTGGCCAGAATCTCGTTGCGCACGCGTCCGCGGCACACAAAGTTCGACGAAGGCGTCGACAGTATCAGCTTGTCCTTCATTTGTTCCGGCTCCGCACAGCGCGCAATGCCCGGCTCCACATAGTCCAGCTTAATCCAGTCCGAAAACCATTTCAACGAGCAGTCGCAGTACAGCGGATTGCTGCCCAGTGCACTACAGGATTACAAAGCTTGCAGTTCATAACTGTTTTTATTTATGACTCGTTTGTGCTACTCACATGTGTGTCAATGACTTGAGATCCTCAAAGCCGCCCTCCGGCAGCATCGATATGCGATTGCCGTGCAGCGAGAGCACGCGCAGATTATTGAGACCAGACAACGCATGACGCTGCAGACATTGCAGCTTATTGTACGAGATGATGCTGCAAAGGAAACGCAAAGCAATGAGAAAAATGTGTGCAACATTTGGGGGCACAGCACAACGTTTACCAAATTGCAGACACATCAGCAGCATCAGCAGTTGATGATGAAGAAATGAAAGTAATTGCAAAACGTTTTTAGCAAGCCCCAGTAACAGTTAGCAGTGCCCCCTTGGCCCTCTCAGCGGACGCAAAGCAAGCTATGACTATGGGTTACCCTATACTAAAACCAAATATTTCAAAATATGCATAAATTCCATAATTAATACTTGTTTAGCAAACTTAAATTCAACATGTTCTTATAGAAATTTTGATATAACTTGCATTTTTATACAGTTTGAGCTTTAATGCTTCGCTTGTAATTTTTATAAAAATTTAAATAAGTTGTATATAAAGCTTAAAGCTAGAAATTAAATTCTTCAACATCTATGCTTGAAAATTAATTTTTAAAATTTTTTAAATTTGCTTTTAGTGTCTTAAATTACTTGAGTAGCCATTTAGTTTACATTGCTTTGATTAAACTAAATAGTTGTTACACAATTAAGTTGAAAAGAGCAGCGCATTAACATCTTTAGTTCAAAATAAATTTTCTTTAAAATTTTTAAAACAATTTTAAAGGTATTTTTTTGTGGATTTTATGCACATTTGTAATATAAACGTTTGCAATTGAATTTTATAAATTAGTACTTGAAGTTTTTAACATCTTCAGTTCAAATTAAATTTTTTTTATTTTTAAAACGATTTTAAAGCTATTTCTTAAATTTTTAGCATATTTGTAATGGCAAAGAGTTGCAATTGAATTTTAAAAATTACTGCTTGAATTTTAGTTGAATTTAATTTCTTAGCAGCAATGCAAGATTATATAAAATTATAAAACTTTTTTTCTTTTTTTTTAGATTTTTACCTAACAATTATTGCTATATTATAATTATAAATGAATTGTATGCAGTTGTTTAATATACCCTGCCATAGTCAACTGCTTTAAAGGGTATAACAAACGGCACAAACTTTGATTGTGGATAGCGCACAGACAGATGCACATAAGCACACCCAATGGAAAGGAACAGACGGACGAAACGAGACGGGACGGACAACTAATGCTTGAGCACGAGTCACGACTTAACGTCTCGAATGAATTTCGTGCCTGGCTAAGACGAGCCCAGGCACAGGCAAAGGCACAGACCCAGTGCCAGGTCTCAGGCCAAGGCAGGCCAAAAGTGAAGCCAACAACCGCAATTCAATGCAATGCAATGCAATTGGCCAATGCGAAAGAAAGAAAGATAGAAAAAAAAATTGTGTCAAGCCCTCTTTGCTGGCTGGCTGGCTGGCTGGCAAGTCGTGTTGCGTTTGAGCCGTTTTGAGCTTGAGCTTGGGGTTTGTGCGCTGTGGCAATTAAAAAGTCATTAGAAGCGCAATGGTTGCGTCTACTTACAGCGTGGACAGCTTGGTGAGATTGGCAAACGTGTAATTGGATAGTATGGTGATTTGATTGTTGCTAAGATCGCTGCAAATAAAATTCATAAAAGTTAGCAACTTTATTGTGTATTTAATCGATTTTGGAGACTTACAGTCTGGTGAGGGCGCGCAAGTGTCTAATGCGTTCGTAATGTATCAACTCAATCTCATTGGACTCCAGATACAGTTCGGATGTCTCGGCTGGAATGCCGCGGGGTATCTCCTTCAATTGATTCCGTGAGCAGCGCACCACTGTGCCGGTGCACGTGCAGGCCGGCGGACAATAGCCGTCGCCCAGGCAGCCCTCGTTGTTGTCGCTGCTGCATTTGAATTCATTGTGCGGCAGATCCTTGATTTGCACATCACGTATCTTTGCTGGGGCCGCACAACGTGCCGCTCCGCCGTTCAATGATTTTTTACGCAACCAGTCGGCGAACCAGGCCAAATGGCAATTGCAATTGAATGGGTTCGATGCCAGATTCCTGCAAATTGATCAAATTGATAAATAATGCCAGCCAATTGTAATTTCAGCCCCAACTATGGAGTAAGAGCCCTGTTCGGTTCAATTAAACAGCATGCGGCAGCTTTCAATTAAGTTTTAATGAGCTTTTTCAAGTGTGAGTCTTAAATATAAAAAGTATACAACAATTGCTGACAGGCAAAAGTTGAATGAGCTGAGCTTTAATGAGCTTTGACTAGTATGAGCTATAGCTATAGCTAAATATCACTTTATTTTTAACCCACTGCAAATGCCCAATTGTTATAATGAGCTTTAATGAGCTTTTGTAAGCATGAGCTTTTTAATGTGTGTCTAATACAAATTTCTGTAGCTTTGTTTTCCAAACAAATTGCAGCATTCGTATGCTAAATCATGCATGCGAGCTTTAATGAGCTTTTACATTTACATAAACATTTTTAAGGCTTAAAAGGACTTTGATTTTATAATCCAAATTCCAGCATTTAAATGCTAAATCATGTAAGCGAGCTTTAATGAGCTTGCGCTTTTCAATGCGTGCCTCTTACAAATTTGAAGAGCTTTGTTTTTCAAACAAATTCCAGCATTTAAAGCTTAATCGTGTAGGTGAGCTTTAATTAGATTTTACCTTTAAATACAAATTTATTTGGCTAAAAAGCACTTTGATTTTGATATCAAAAGTGAGATTTAATAAGCTTTTGCATTAATGCATGCTAAGCACATTTTAATTATTAAATTCAAATATGCAGCTGAGCTTTAATAAACTTTTAACAATTAGACAAAGTCAGCTACGTTTTTCCTCAAGTTTATTTTCGGTTTAACCACTAAATTTGAAGTTTGCTAATTGCATTTTAACTACGCTAAGACCAACTGTACATTTTGATGCATTGGATGCTAACCAGAAATTGATTTATGATTAAATTTAACCAAGTTATTCATTACACAGTTCAGCAACTTTAGCCACAGTACAATATTGTGGTTATTGCTGCTGCTGCTGCTGCTGCTTTGGAACTTGCAACTGTAATTGCCATACACAGAGCTGTGCAATAAGTTTTACCATATTTATGCTTACAGCTTACACATGAGGCCCGGACCAACAATGTAATGTGATCAATGTGTTCATTAATTATTTACATTTTGCACTTTTGTCATGCAAATTGTATTTGGGTGGGGATGGGGGTTAGCATATGTTTCACTTACAACACTTTACACTCTCAGCTTGGGGGTGGGGAGTGGGGGCGGTCCAGGCCATAAGGCTTTTAATTAGACGCCCCTAGGAGAGCAGAAAATGAAACAATGGCTCGCAAATTACATTGGCAATTCCAAGCAGCCAAGTTCAGACTAATTTAATAAGTTATTTTGCTTTGTCATGCTATCAACGCTTGTGCAACATTTTGCTCTCTATGTGTCTGCCACAAGCAACTAACTAACACTTTCCTCCATCTGGGCAGCAGCAGCGGCAGCAGCTCCACCTGCATGATGAAGCAAGCGGTGGGTGTCGCTCGTGTGGTGCCTTTTCATTGATGCTATTTATTAGCTAGTTAAATGAATTTAACAATAACTTCAAGTGAAAGAGAACCACAACACTTAAGCAATAAGGACACAAAGTACAGTGAAGCATGTAAATATTTTAAGGGCCACAGAAACTGCTGAAAATGTTCGTAGCAGGCAGAGTAAGGGGAGAGATGCTCCCATTTTAGCTATTTTATTGCTGGCTAATAGCTATATTTAGTTTTGAAACTAAAAATATTAAATATATATTATATATATTTATTAAATATATTATTAAATTTTATAGAATGCTTTTAGCTAGAAATCAGACTATTTAGAAAGTGATTTGATTAGGTTTGTAGCTCAACTATTGATAGGATGAATTTTAAGCTCAATAAAAATAAATAATACTATAATTTTTAAACAAAATCATTGTTTTATTTACTAATATTAATTCAATATTTAAGCTTTTTATTGTTTATATAACATGGATATTACTTTCAGCTATTTTTTAGCATTTTAAATTTGATGTAGCTATTTCTAGCATTTTTTTTTAATCAGATCTAGCTATTTTAGCTCAGAAAATTTCAAATTTTATTGTTTGAAATATTAAAGAGCTTTTAAAATTCATAAAAAATGTCTTGAAGTACACTCTTTGCTTATAGAAGAAGCATTTTTTATACTAAAACCAACTCGAAACTGATTGATTGAGCTTGAGATTGATTTCAATATCTATGCTAATAAAAAATGTTGAATATTAGCAAAGAATATAAAATATGCTATAAGCTTTGTTATGAGCTGCATTAAAATATTGCAAGCTATATTATATTATTATTATTAGTTTTGCCTCATATTAGTTTGCAACTAATTTTAGCTTGACTTGCGTTAAATTTGAAATTCTGTAGCAGCCCAAATAATATTTATCATTTCAAGGAAAATTACGTGCAACTTTCAATTGTCTGCTTAGGCAGGCTGCACTGTTTATGCTTTTGCGCGCTTTATTGAACTCAATTTTAATTAATTAAATCATCGAAGGCTTTGTACTCGCTCCCGGCTGCGGCTCCGACTATGGCAAGTGTCTGTAGCGAGGGTTGATTTATAACAGGCGCGCACAACTAAAATTGGAGCAACGCACATGCTCCAGACTCACACACACACACAGACACACACACACACACATGCACTTGCTGTGTAGCAGAGGCAGCAATCATTGCTTAGTGCTGTTCGCTTATCGTAGCCCAGGCACCCCCAGCTATAAATTGAAGTTCAATTGAATTATATACAATAGTTAGCTGTGCTTTTCGGTGTGGCATGCAACAAAAACACACAAAAAGAACTGCTGGAGTGTGGCATGAGGCAGCTTCTGTTTTGATGTGGCCAAGCAGCAGCAGCAGGCGAACGTAGATGAAGATGAAGTTCAACTAGAGAACAATCAAAACCATTAACCTCATTTTATGTGCCTGTGATATGATGAGCAGGCCAGGGAGGGGGAGGGGGGCAGTGCAGGGGGCCAATTAATGCCACAGCTAAATCATTTATCTATTAAAGTGCACGCTGGCCAGCCAGCCAGCCAGCCAGCCCACTTGGCTTAGTTTTAATTGCTTTGCATAGACACGCAGCTGCCATAAGCTGCCAAATGCATATGCTAAGTGGCAGTGGAAGTGGGTGGGGTGGGGACTGTGCTGGGCAGGTTTATAATCTCTATTATACTTACAAAGATGTCAGCGAGTTCAGATGCTCGAATGAACCAGGCATAACGCATGAAATTTGATTGTCGTACAGATTGCTGCAAGAAAAATATAAAAATTAAATAAGTTGCAACTAAGTTTGAGTTCATTAATTAATTTGTTTTGCTTGCTCCACTTACAGCGTCTTCAGCTGATGCAGTCCCAGAAACATTTTGTTCGATATCTCCTTAATCTTATTCTCGCCCAATTGCAGCTCCTGTATGCGCGACGCGCCCTCAAAGGCATTTGGCTCAATGCCCGTCAGTTGATTGCGCTTCAGCTCGAGCCGCACCAAATGCGGCAGCCGTCCAAAGAGTCCGTCCGAATTAATGCGCCCCAATTCGTTGTCGTTGAGTAAACTGCGAAACAAGATACACGTAAGTTAATTCAATTTACATAAGCTAAGAGCGAATCAGCTAACTGCTGCCAAGATGGCCAAAAGACTCAAGCGCATGGTAAAAGAATTTAAAATGAAAAAAATTGCATTTAACTTAAATTAAAGCTAAGCTAAGTGTACAAAAATATATAAAAAAAATATATTATTAATACTAAGCATGTATGAAAAGAACTTTACATGAAAAATAAAATAGAACTGAAATATAAAACACTTTAAAATAGATAAAAATAAAATACATATGCTTAAATAAATACTTCATTTGAAACTAACTAGCTAACTTTAAATTTAAATGTCATAGCTGCTAGATTTTGTCTTTAATATGTCAGATATTAAATAAATATACAGATCTTACGTTTTAAAGTTTCTGAGGGGGCTTTAGGTTTATCAATTTTAGTTACAATAATTCGTACACATGGAAATTAATTATTATTTACAATTATAAAAATATTATAAAATTATAAATTAAATTATGTAGCTTTATTTCCTATAAAATATTTTATTTTTCAGCTAAAGTACTCAAATAAAATATTTGTTTACCTAACTTTCATTTTAAATATTCAAGCTTCTAAGATTTTGTCTTAAATATGTCATATTAATATAAGAGATCTTATAATAAAAATACTATTAAATTATAAATTAAATTATGTAGCTTATTTGCCTATAAAATATTTTATTTTTTAGTTAAAGTACTCAAATAAAATATTTTAAGCCTACTGAGATAAAATAATACACTAGTGTAGTATATAAAAATTTGAAATATGGTAAAGAATATTATTAATTGTTTTATATTCTCTAGCATTAATAATTCTTCAAACTAATTTAGTCTTCAATTTCAAATATCGTAAAGAATATTATTGAACTCACACACTCACACATTAATATAAAAAATTGAATAATATTCTTTATTATGTTTGAATTTGAATTCTCTAACAATAATTAAAAAAATTCTTTGCTATATTCTAATATTCTTTGCTATATTTGAATTTGAAGACTGAATCTATTTTGTATATATCAGAAATCTAAACTAATGTGTACTATTTTTATTACTTCCTCATCACTACTTCAATTAGGAACTAAGTTCTCTAAGCTGTAGTGCATATAAAATTTAAAAATGTTTTAACACAAAAACTTCTGCTGCATTTGTTCTTGTTATTGAGTCATAATTGAAATGCTCTGAAAGTAATTTGCTGGCTTGATTTAGTGCTAAACTACAAGTCTAAATATAAACTCGTAATGTGTGGGGTGGGGTGGGTGGGGGGATTAACTTACAGCTCTGTGGTATGCAGAGGAATGTCGCGCGGTATTTCCTTGAGGCCACGTCCCGAACAGTCGACGCTGGTGCCTTCGCATTGGCACATGGATGGGCAGTCGGAGTCCATGCGACACTCGCCGGATAGCTTCATGCGCAATTCGTCCCAGGAACCTGTGAATGCAATGGCTGCTTAAGTCGCTTGTTTGTGTGGGTGGATGTGGGTGTTAAGTTAAGACATATTCTTTTGCTGGGTTGGGACTGAGGCTGCGCCTTATTCTTTCTGTTGTACTTTGGTGGTGCCGGCGGCGGCGGCGGCGGGCGCACTTACATTTGAATTTCTCCTCGCGCAACGATTCAATGCGCTTGCGATGCATCCGCTTCGGTGACTCACAGCGTGCTCCACTTGTCTCTATGGGATTTTTGTGCAAATAGTCGGCCAGCCAGCGCAGATTGCAGTCACAAATGAAAGGATTCTTGGCCAAATGTCTGTGCGAGAAAGTATAAAAGTATATATATATATATATATATATGTATTGTAAATATAAAGCGAGCAAGCAAGTAGCATTGAATAGTTGTAGGTGTAGCTAAGGGTGGTTGGTTGGTGGGTTGGTCTCTCTATAAAGAAAGCTGTAGCAGGCTTGAGACGTCTTAAAAGTGCACCGAGCCCTGTGGCTGCGACGTTTCCGTTGTTTGTTGCTACAGTTGGAATTCAGGCTTTTGTCGTTTTCTTGCAACAACAACAAGAACAACAACAACTATTTTTATAAAGGCTTGTACTATTCCCATTGGCTTGTCTGCAGCTAATGCCGCCTTGATAGAGTGCTCACAAAAATGGCTGCTAACTAAACAACATTTCTATTACATTTTTAATTCACCATTTCGACATTTAAAAACAACATGGGGCAAATGAATATATTATTATTTATAAATTGCGCACATTGCAGACCTTTGCTCTCAACTTCGTTTTACACGTGTTCACTGGCATTTTTCATTTCATTTCATTTAGCTTTTGCATATTTAAAAATTCTTGCATTTGAAATTGTTGCAAAATATCTGCGGCCATTCTGATAAAATTGTTAACATAGAATGTTGCTATTCACTTGCAAAATGTTCTGTTTGCATTTATTAATTCTTTTTTTTATTACTTTTTGTATTTGTAAATATTTTTGTTTGATGAAATGCATAAATTTTATTTTAAATAAAGCTTTTGCTTTTTATCATGTAAATTTGTTTATATGCATTTGTTATTTTATATATTTTTATAAGTTATATTAATAAATCCATTATTTTTATTTTAATTTAAGCTTTTTTTAATTCATCAAGCAATTGTGTATTTTTTTTAGCATTGTTATTATTATACAAGTTTTAAATGAAATGAAAAATTGTTAAAGTAGAATGTTGCTATCAATTTTTATTTACTTGTAAAATGTTCTATTTGCATTTATTATTTTTTTTTTTTTTGTTTGCATTGCTTAGGTATAGTTTGTTTTTTTTTGTGCACTTTATTTTAGTATTATTAGATATTTGTATTATTTTTTTATTGCTTGATTTAGTTTTTTTTGTATAATTTATTTTTATTATTGAGTTATTTATTTTTTTAAAATTTATTTTAAATTAAACTTGTGTTTTATGATGGAAATTTATTTATGTCTTTGGTATTTTATATATTTTTATAAGTTATATTATACAACTTAAATAAAAATAAAAATAATGTATTAAATTATAATTTTAAGTTTAAAACATTATTTTAATTTTAATTTAAGCCTCTTTTTAATTTATAATGCAATTATATATTTTTTATTATTAATATATATATTTTTTGAATTCCATATTGGAACTTTGTTTGGCATAGTTTGTAATATTTCCCAGACCTACTTTCATTTAGTAAGCGTGCTTGTGTTTTTTTTTATTTAAAAAATGTGTTTACATTTATTTCGTTTATGACTTTTACGTGCATTTGTTGAAAGCCTCTCAGCCCTAAAGGCGGCGCACACTTGATTGATTTTGAGCTCATGGCCTCTTTAGCTATTTGCCCCAAAGATGACAACCCTGACAAATACTTAAACCACTCAAGCGTTGTATACAACTATATAACATAGTAGTATATATATATATATAGAGAGAGAGACTATGTATATATATTAGTGTCTTAAGCACAGAGCAAAGCACTTGAAGGCAGCAGCGCATTTATCGATGCTCAAGTTCCAGCTTTTGTTCAGGTTTGCTGCTGCTACGCCCCATAACATGAGCGTCTTTATGGTTCAGCGGCTGCGGGAGAGGGTTAGGAGGGGGGGCTGCTGCTTCTACTTGTTTGCTGCTAAACAAATGTCAACGCGTGGTTTGCTGCTGAGACGGGGTGGGGGCGGTGTGGGCGCAAGTCAAAAGCAACTACTAAATGCACTTCAGAGGTTTAACACCCAAGTGCCTTGGATGCTTCATTCAAGTTGCAACCCACAACAGCGAGCGGTTTGAGGCGTTCGTGTGGGCGTGGCATATGTACTTACACCGTTTTGATGCTCTTCATGGCGTCGAATGTGCCATTAGCCAGCGACTGTATGTTGTTGTCGTAGAGCGAGAGCAGCGAGAGGCTGTGGAGGTCGCGAAAGGCATCCTTGCGTATGCAGGAGATCTCGTTGGCATTCAGCAGCAGCAGCTGCAACGAGCCAAGTCCTTTGAATACGCCCGAGGGTAAATCCTTTATTTTATTGCCATACAATACGCTAAAAAACAGAACAGAACAGAACAGAACAACATTAAAAAAGAAGAAGGAAATGTTAAAAGCGGAGTAGGCAGCAGTGCCAGTCATTGTAATGTCTGTTGTTGTTGTTGTTGTCACTATGGGCACCAAAGTCGTTATTTTTGCACATATAAGCTTAAAGTAAATACATGGCGCACATATAAAATAATTTTTAAAAAATTGAAAACCAGCATATTTGTTTAAAAATTTGATTTGCTTACAATTTTTGGCAGTATTAAAAATTTTGAAGTCAATTAATTTAACATAAATGTAAAATGAAGCTAAAGTTATGTATTAGCTACTTTCAATAGTATTTTATGCTTAGTTCTAATCTAGGATTAACTAACTCTGACATAAATTTTAAGTTCTGCATTTCGTAGCGTATAACAAAGTATCTGAGGCTTTCCAATATAATAAGATTCATAAGCCTAACTAATAAATAAAATTAATAGAATAAATTAAATAGATAAAAAGTAAATAAAAAAAAAAAAATAGCCTGAATGCCTCAGCTGCTTTGACTACATCATTGTACCATAGTATTAATTCTAAGTTGCAATTAAAATAAATAAATAAAAAAAATCAGAGGCTTTCTGAAAAAAATAATTACACCAGTTTGATCTTATAAGTGTTGCCACTTTTCTAAAAAAAAAACCCACATGTTGCTGCTGAATTTTTAGTCCAAAATTGTTTAAATTTAGTACTAAGTGCGCAGGTCGCAAAAAACATACAAAACTCTAAATTATTCTAACTATCTAACTGTTTAACACTCCGAATCTATAAGCTTATCAAATATCAAACATATATCTATATATCTATATAATATATCAAACATAATTTTTATATAAAAGTCAATTTAACTTAAAATATTTTTTGTATTCTTTTTCTTTTAACGTCGACTGTTCATAGTTGACATTAAATAAATAAAGTTGCTGCCAAATTTCAATTCCTTGTTTTATGCCAAAAATAAAGATTTTGGTACCCATAGTGCATTGCGGGCGGCAACTGGTTTGGCGCACACAGAGACAGACACACAGCAAAGCGCTGGGCTGGGAGTCCTCTGTGGCCAGCACACAGGTAATCTGATGCCTTGCGGTGTTGCCAGCGCTTAACATAGGCCGATTAGCCCCCCCACAACTTAAAGCCAACTCAGCTCAGCTCTGGGCGTTCCAAAAGGCGCATCAACAACAACAGCAGCGGAGTGACTGCTGTCTGTCTGTCTGTTTGGCACTCGTGCAACACACATTTTTGCCTGTTTGCTACTTGTTGCAGCTACTTACAGCGTTGTTAACTGCTTCAGCCCACTCAGCGCATCGTGTGCAATGCGTGAAATGTTATTGTTGCTTAGATCGATGCGTCGCAGGCGTCGAAAGCTTGAAAATGATTTCGCTGGCAGCTCCGTAATATAATTTTGCTCCAAACGTCTGTAAAATAAAAAACAAACAAATTTAAGCAATTGTTGTTGTTGTTGTTGGCAATTTGTAAAACTTACAGCTCGGTTGTATCATCGGGCAGCGTAACGGGCACACTTGTTAGACTCTTCTCACGGCAATCGACGATGCCATCGGCACAGCGACAGGGATGCGGGCAACTGTTCTCCACACCGCATTCCATGGGCGCATGCTCGGTTAGGCCTGCAAAGAAGAAGCAGAAGCAGCATTAAAGTAGCAGTTGCATTACGATTTGATCCACAATGCAGCAGCAGAAGCAGCAGCAGCAGCAACCACATAATTATGAATGCTACTGCAACGCGCCAAGCTGCAGCAACAGCAACTTGCAACAGCAACAGCAGCAGCAACAGTTTTTAGCATCAGCGCCTCAGTAGCCGCTGGTCATAAATGTTTACCCACATAATTCCATAGCATTTGCTACGCAAAACGAAAGTCAAACAAGCAGTTTTAAGCTAACTAGCATTGCAACGAATAGCAGTTACGCTAACTTTAATAAAAAAAAGAAATTTATTGCTAACTAGCATTGCAGCGATTATCTTAGAATTTATCACACTATACAAAAGACTGTGAGTTCTGCTCAAAATATTATATCTATTCTATCTATTATATTAATAATAATAATAATCTATTATATGGAGTTTTTTTTGCGTTAAAAATTGTTAAAATATTATTTTTAGCAAATTAGATGCAATTTGTATTCTAAATTTTTTTTAATATTAACAATTACTTTAATTACGTATTACTTTAATTTTCTTTCATTGTTTTTTTATCTTTTCTAAGTTACTTTTTGAATGCTTTTAATTTGTGAAAAATAAAAATAGTTGTAAGAATTTAATTTAATTTTTATTTAATTAGTTTTTTATATTTTTTCTAAGTGACTATTTGAAAGTTTATAATTTTTGAAAAATAAAAAATTAATTTAATTTTTAATTGGTATTTTTATTGAATGCTTTTAAATTTTTAAATTTATTTAAAACTGTTAGCTGTTAAAATCTTAACATTTTGCTTTGCCTAATTATTTAGTTTTTAACATAAAAACTTTGAGCTGAATTTCTTTATAAATCTGCCAACCTTTGCATAAACTCAAGCATTAAACAAATAATACCAACCAACTAACTATGGCTAGTCTCTAATTTGGGAAATAGGAAACAACAGCACAAAATGACAGGCACTAGTCTGGGCACTCTCGAGGCCAGGCCAAGTTGCAATTCAAAAAGTCTTAAATGAAAATCTTTGGGAAATTGATTTTGCACTT
This sequence comes from Drosophila busckii, assembly GCF_011750605.1. Taxonomy (NCBI): domain Eukaryota; kingdom Metazoa; phylum Arthropoda; class Insecta; order Diptera; family Drosophilidae; genus Drosophila; species Drosophila busckii. The sequence continues at coordinate 7,542,616 of NC_046605.1, forward strand.
TTGCCTCGGTACTTAAGCTCAAATTGGCAGTTAAAGCTAACGACAAACTGCTTTATAAAGCCTTGAAACTTTTGCTTGCATAGCAGGCAGAGCAACAACAACAACAACAGCAACTTGGCAACAATAATAAGGCTTGGAAAACTCGTTTCATGGCATCGTTTGGCGCACATTTTCCGCTTCATTGAGTTCAGCGAGTCAGTGGCTGGTTTTGTGGTTTTCTATTTTGTTGCTGTGTATTTTTTTTTTGGGAGTGTGAGGGGGGCTTGAGATTATGCTTTGGTTTTGGCTACGTTTCCCACTTGGGTAGGGGGTAGAGCCCGCAGCGTCTGCGAGCATCTGCATCCCAATCAAGCAAGCGATGATGGCGTTAAACGTTTTGGCAAACACAATTCTTTGGCTTCATCATTCACTCGGTCGCTCGCTCGCTTGCTGGGGCGTGTGGGCGGCACAGCGGGGGCGTGCCCATATGAATACTTATGATTTACAACGTTTTTGTGCTGCTTGTGCCTCTGACTTGGCATATAAAACTAATTAATTTAACTGCCCCCCACTCACACACAGAGAGAGACTCAACTGTCGTTTGTCCATTTTTGGAGCTTAACAAGTTATGCATGCATACCTGAGCATTTGAACTCCTGATCGTGCAGGTCCGCCACGTTTTGGCCCTTCAGCTGCGAGGGCGACTGGCAGCGGGTGTAGGGCGCCAGGCGTGGAGAGCTGCGTAGGTAACGCGACAGCCAGGACAAATGGCAATCGCAGGCGAACGGGTTGTCCGACAGCCGCAGCGCTCGCAATCTAGCCAAGCCCCCAAAGGCATTGTGAGGCAGAGCGGTCAAGTTATTGTTATTCAATGTGCTAAAAGGTAGGGAGAGAGTGAGATTAAAGGGTTAGTTGCAGCATATAATTAACTGTAGACAGGCTATAATTATTAATATGCATTTAAAACTGCATACATTTTTTATAAGAGCGCAACATTTTGAATTTTAATTAACTTCTAATACATAATAAATTTATATAGCATATTGTGTTTAATAAGCAATAAAAATCAAAACAAAAGCAGCTTAAATTAAAGTCAATTGCAGCTTAAGCTTAATTTAATTCATTTGTAATACTAAAATTAAAATAAAAACAAAGTAAACTAAAATCAAATTTGAGATTTAATTCAATCTAATAACTCCACAGTGTGAGTTTAATAAGAATTTACATAAAATTTAATTAATTAAATAAGCGACTAAAATCAAAATAAAAGAATAAAGTTAGCTAAAGTCAAGTAAAGCTTAGAATTATAGATTTAATTTGATATATAATTAATTTCTAATAATTTCTACATAAAATCAAAATAAAAGAAGTTCGAAGCTTTATAATTTAATTAAATAAGCAACTAAAATCAAAATAAAAGCATACACTAAACTAAAGTCAAATAAAGTTTAAAATAATATATTTGAAATAATTTCTACAGTGGATAAATCAAAATAAAAGAAGTTTAAAGTTTTAATTCATTAAATAAGACGACAATCAATAAAAAAGGTAAATTAAAATCAAATAAAGCTTAAAATTATATATTTCATTTAAAATTTAATTAACTTCTACATAAAATCAAAATAAGCTTAATAAGGCTATGAAGGTTAATAATTTAATGCATTAAATAAGCATAAACTAAACTAAAGTCAAATAAAGCTTTAAATTATATTTCAATGCTAATAATTTCTACAGCGGATAAATCAAAATAAAAGAAATTTGAGAACACAATGGAAATGAAAAAAAAAACAAATGCAGCTTACATTTTAATTAATGACTAATACATAATAAATGACAAGTAATCAATTACATAAATCAAAACGAAACAAAGCATAAAGACTGAATGTCAATTTAAATGAAAGTCAAGCGGCAGCTTAACATTCTGATTAAAATGACGTTATGCATATTGAACATATATTTTTAATAAAGTGAAGCTGCTTGGTATTGAGAAACTTACAGTATTTCCAGCTCAACCAGACCCTTGAAGGCATGCTCATCCATGCAAGTGATTTGATTGTTGTCCAGCTGCAGGCTGCGCAAGGACTGCGCACCCTTGAAGACTCGGCGACCCACAGTGGTAATGACATTATGCGATATATCCCTAAGTAACGTTCAGGTGGGCATAGGTTGAAAGTTTTGAATAGATTAATAAGCAGCGCTAGCTACACTACATACTATATATATCTATATATATATGCATTTGTTCAAAAACTACATAGCTACAGTTTACTTACAATCGCGAAAGACTCGCTGAACTTGTCACAAAGTTTTCAGGTATTGCCTTAAGTCGATTGTTATTTAGACGTCTGAGTTTTGTTATATAGTGTAGAGTGTAGAGTTTTTATAGTTGTGGGTGTGGTATATAATTTGTTGTTTGGGTGTAGTACGAGCAAAACGAAACGCAACGAAAGTAGAGAGATATGCATATGAAATAAGAGACAAAAATAACAAATCAGATACAAAATTGTTTTGTTGGTTTTGTTCACGAAATAAAATTTTACAATCAATTGGTTTTTTGCATAGCTACAAGCTATTATTATTATGTGCTATAAATTCTATATATAAAAAAGAGCAGCAATAATTAATTCGGTTAGTTGAAAGAGAAAAATATTCTCATGCACTAGCATAAATTGCAATTCGATTTGGTTAGTCCTGCAAACAAATAAAGTTCGTTACTTACAGTCGCTCCAGTGAAACCAAATCTTGCAAAGCATTCTTCTCAATGGTGTGGATTTGATTATCCGTTAATTGACTGTAAAATTCAAAAAGAGTTACGTTAACATATTATACACATTTTTAAATATATTTAATAGCAAAGTTGCAGTTGCTTAGCAACTAAACAAGGCTCATAAATCATTATGCTTAATCTAAGACAAAAATTTAGCGGCAATGCTTGTTGGCATAGTAAAGAAAAAAAATAGCAGACACTGTGACTAGTTTTGATACACTTTGAAGTTACGCTAAGTATTGTAGAAGGGTATATTTACTTAATGTAAATGTTTGCTAGCGAATTTATTTATTTATGGAATGTCGACTATGCACAGTTGATGAAAAAGACTAGAAAGTTTATATATTAAGTTGTGTCTGTATGAACGACAAGATCTCAGGCACTATAAAATTTAGAGACACTTAAAATGGGCATGTAGACGCGCCTATATTCGTAGCATAACGTCTACTGTCTATCTATCAAATATGTCTGTATGAACGACAATATCTCAGACTCTATAAAGTTTGAAGAAGCCCAATTTGGCATAAAGATGCGTCTATATTCGGAGCATAACGTCTACTATCTAACTAACTTCTATGACTGTATGAACGACAAGATCTCAGATACTATAAGACTTAGATCAACCCAATTTGGCATAAAGATGCGTCTATATTCGGAGCATAATGTCTACTATCTCTAACTAGTTTCTATGTCTGTATGAACGACAAGATCTTAGATACTATAAGATTTAGAGCAACCCAATTTGGCATGTAGATGCGGCAATATGTAGAGAAGCGCATGCTCGCTAGATGGCGCTGCAGTAACAAAATGAAATGGCATATTTACTGTTATATCTATACTTTTTTGATAGTCAAACTGCACTTGTCTGTAGCTATTAATTTCTACTCAAAGTGTATTCAATGCTGGTTTGCGCTCAACTCAAGCAACGAACGAAACTTTCAATTTAAATTGTATGCAACTAAAATGTATGCCAAATTATCATGACATTTAAATGCAATTTGCCAGCGACAGATTTGCCAGGCAGTGTTGCAATTGCATATGTAAATTAAAAATAAAATAAAATAGCGTTTAAATACTTACAGCATGCGCAGCTTGGTTAAGCGCTGAAAGTCCGTTTCATATATCACGGTCAAATTATTGCCCTGCAGATCGCTGAAAAGAAAGAAAAAGGGAAATTAAATTGTAGCAAGCGAAAGAGATAAATCTTGATTAGAAGTCTGCGGTTAATTAAGTACGCAAGCAATGTTGCAAGTAGCCCTAAAGCAGCGCTAATCGCAATCAGCTGTACAAAACGTTTGTGTGTGTGTGTGTGTGTGTAATAATTTTTAATTGCTTGTAAAACATAGCAACAACTGAGATATAAGATATATGCAGACAAGCAGCTGTAAGCAGCTGTTGTTGTTGCTGCTGCCGCTTGTTGCATGTGGCAGCCTTTTGTCTGATAACGCACAAAAATATGATATTTAATCATTTAACATGCACTGAGCCAGGAACTTCAGAACTTGTTTTCGAGGCACAGACAGCGAAAAACGAAGAATTTTTGTTACCTGTAGATGTCATAACAATGAAATGCAACCAAAGAGATACAAAATACCAACTTAAAGATACAGACAACTGTATGCGCATGCGCAGCCAGCAGCAAACAGCAACAACAACAACAACAACAACTATAACTAGTTGCTCTCAGCTCAGCTGGCTTTTGAGTAAGGTTTGGCAGTTCCAGGCCCAGACCAACAGGTAGTAAGACCTTCAGTCGCTGCGTCTCACACCAACAAGAGACACACACATATATATGTATATATATATTTCTTTTTCAGCTTAAGCCTTAATGAATCTCGCATCAAGTTGCCAACACACACACACACTCATACACACGTACGTTTTTTTTAATGAGCTTAATATCTGTTGGCAGCTGTGGGCATCTCTCTGCGCTTAGATCCACCAACTGATTACAATTTTTACCGCTTGCGCTTCACCAACAACAAAACTCACTTTTAATTGCCTCGCATTTTTCAAACGCTTTCAAAATACATTTGTAATGATTTTACAAAATAATTATAATTTGTTATTCAAGTTTTGTTTTAGCATATAACATTTAACTTCATTAAATATTTCTGGCATTCACAAATTAGGCAGCTTTGCCTTTTTTTTTGTTATTTACTATTTTTAAATGCTATACGCACGCTTAGTATTAAATGTTAAAATTCTAGCTGCCTTTAAAAATTTAAATAATAATTATAATGAACGCAGAAAAAAACAAAAATTTTATTTATGCACAATTTATGCAATTAGTAAATTATTAAAATTCTTATTTTAGGACACGTTATTGCCAATGACTCATTATTAAATTATTACGCATATTTTACGTTTAATTTTAATTTGGATTTTTTTAAAGCATAATAAATTGTAAATATTTTGCTTACAAAATTTAAAATACTTTTTTGTTGTTATTTTTATTTACTTTTAACTTTCCATAGTTAAACAAAAAAATATAAGTTAATAAAAAATAAATAAGCTTAAATCACATTGAAATATTTACAAAAAATTCAGATTTTTTTTATTTAAAAATTATTATAGCAAATTAAACTTGTTGTTATTTTTATTTACCTTTAACTTTCCATAAGTAAACAAAAAAATAAGAGTTAAAAAAAATAATAATAAAGTTTATATCACATTGAAATATTTGCAAAAATGTTATTTTCTTTTTATATTTAAAAATTATTATAGCTAATTAAACTTTAGCACCTTTTTCTGGCTTTAATCAATTTTAAAATTTGTAGCTTATTTTATTTAGTGAATTTTTTCTTTTATTGTCTCTGTTTTTTTAAATTGTCTAATTTCCTTTAGTTTTAATTTGCTTTAACCCGTTTTTAATTATGCCTACATTTATATATTTTATTTAATTTCCAAGCGTATCTCAATTGTCGTCGTTTAATGAAAAAAATGTTTTTGGGGTTTTGCTGGGTTTTTGTTGTTGTTTTAGGCTTCCCAATTAGGTTCAAACGGCTTTTTGCGCCATTTACTTTTGATTTGCTGTCTTTGATGTGCGACAGCAGCAGCTGCCGTTGCCGCAGAAGATTTTTTGGCAGCTATAAATTAGCCTCACCTTGTTAGGTGAGAGGCAATGGGAATGGGCATGGGAATGGAAGGTGTGAAAGAGTCAGCCGGGTTGCTAACCCTTGGCACCAAACGAAGCAACATAGAATAGCTTAAATCATATGCAAAAAAGTTGGCGTGTCAATTGTTGTAAAACGTGTGGGTGACTGACTGACTGACGGACTGACAGCTAGAGCTGGTATACAATGTAGTTGGCCATTCCTAATCCTTGGTACATGCCAGCTACTCGGCCTGCGCGCTTAAAGCATTAACATACTCAAAGCCTAGGCGCTGGCTGTGTAATTAAATGGGAGCCAGAGCTCTGGGGAACGAACTGGGCTGGGCTGGGTCTGGACTGGGGCTTGGGCACATTTTTGCATATTGTGTTGTTTGAGTTGCGCCAATAGTTGTTGGGGCATGTTCAATATTTGATGTGCTAGTTCTAGGTGACACTAGGGTGGCTCAAGCTGTTGCTGCTGTTGCTGTAATTAGCATAGCTAATCACACTCTAGAGCGCCGCAGCTCTGTGTGCTGTGCTCTGTAATCAAAGTAATAATAATTAAAATATGCTCTGCACTGTTCTAATTAAGTCCCAGCGGACTTTCTTTTAAAGCTGCTTAAAAGCAATACGAGCTGCCAGCCCTTTTTTCAATTGTCTGTCTATAAGTAAAAAATATAATTCTCTCAAGTGCTATTTATATGAAAACAAGCTGTCAATCATATTTTAAGTATGCCGAGGCTCAAGTTACTACATGTACCTTTTTGTATCTTTAACATTTGATACAGTTCTGTGATTTTCTTGTGTTTACTTATCAGCTTCGTTTTGTGTTTGTTTTAATTTCCAACCCCCAAACTTTGCTCACATATAAGTTGATCACGTCCATTTCCCAAAACTTTGTATTCAATCTCCAAATGTCACTCAACAAGTTTTTGAAACACCCTGTGTTGTGCCCAATGCTCAGGCTGGTATTTGAAAAATGCAAATATGTCGTGCATGGCTGGAACTTTGTGTCTGCTCTTTGATTCGCCTGATACCCTGCAGGCGTCCATTGGAACTAATTTAAAAACAATCTGTTTGCAAATCAAGAATAATGTGCTTTCAACTTCAATTTAAGTTGCCTCAACTGCTGCTGTTTACTTATCGTTACTTTGTTTATAAACTTTATAGCCCAGTGTAGCGTATTTGTCACAAGTGTAACCTGCTTAATGTTGTTTTTTATATATTTGCGAGTTTTTTTATTCTTTTTTGTGCGCTGCGCTGTAGCATTTTGCATAAAACAAATGTGTCCCTGAGCGCTATTTGACTGTTGCGGAGCGCCGGTTGATATCTGTTATTAATTTATGTAGAAATAAATAAAAAATAGCAACAACTGTGTGTGTGCGGCCGACTGCTGCTGCTGCTTTTGAGGTCATAAGCGGGGGGGTGGTGTTGGGTGCACTTTGCATACACTTGCTAATTGCCGGCGCGTTAATTTATGTGGCGCGTCCACAAAATGCGGCGCGCCGCTGTTGACGCTGGCTTAATGCATTTGTTGCTTGGTCAGTTGTGTGCGTGAGTGTGTGTTGCATGCAACAATTGCCCAAGTGGCCACGTCGGCTTCGCTTGGTCTTGTGCCTGCTCTTGGCGACAATTAATAAACTTAATGGCGATTTAATGTATGCCGACGCTGATTCCAACAAATTCCGCATACGGAATTCACAATTCGCACTCAGACGCAGCTCAGACTCCTTATCGACAACAACATGCTCACGGACTTTATTTATCTTTTAACTGTTTGCTTGTCTATGCTGATTTTTTAAGTAAATATAATGCACTGAGTGCAACATCTGCAGGCGCCTGGCGAGCCGAGCCGAGTCAAAAGGCGCTTATATAACATAACACAGCTGCACTTAAAAGATATGCCACGACTATAGATCATTGTCAAGGCCAGCCAAAGTGAAAGGGTAAGAGCTCAAGCGCGGGGCGGGGTGATAGCGATAAGTGCTTGCCCTAATGCATGTGCATGCCAATTTAAATGTAAATATTGCATTACTTAATCTCAGCTTAGCTGCTAAGCTAGCAAACGTGTTTCAATTAGCAATTAACGCTGCACATTTTTTATGCAAAGTGGCAAATAATTTAAGAGTGGGCATGTTGATATTAAAGGGAGCGCTCTTTGTTTATCATAGCAAAGAGCATAACATTCTATGCTGCTCTTTAAATTCTATGCTCTTTGATTATATTGCTTTGATTGCTCATTTGCTAACTTTGATTGATTGTTACCATATACATATAAATATAGCAATTATCTATTTTTATTATGCTGGCAACTTTGTACATTTCTTGTTTAGTTGCCAGCAGTGATGAACTGTACTTTGAACACACATACATAGATCAAAGTGCAAGCATAGCAGCAGCAGAGAGGAAGAGAGCGCAAAGCTCTTAAAGAGCGTAAGCTTAGCCCACGCATGCTGCTAGCGAAAGCAGCGCTGCTGCGACTGAACGAAGCGTCGCTGCTGCGTCTATACGAAAGCGTCGCTGCTAGGGGTGGCAACATATGCAGGCAGGCAGCCCTCAGACTTGGCAAAAAATTCACCTGACTTAAGCACAATTGTATTCAAGGCATTGAAGCTACGTGCTTAACGTTAATGTCTGTATTTAATATTGTATTTGTATCAATAAATAAAATGCTCTTATTTGCAAAGGAATCTAATCGTATTGCAGAACAATTAAATAAAATATTTGTGAGGCTTACTTTGGCTTTAAATTTGTGCTACAATTATTTTGCATACAAATCAATAAATGAAATTATTTAGTAAGAGTTAATGCTGATAAATGAGCCAAAAATGATTAAAATATTAGCCGATTTTTATAAGCTATGGCTTTTAATTCTTCTTAATTTGCTAAATAATATTTTAGTTTCTAAATAAATATTATTCTGGATTATTATTTTTGTATTATTTATTATAATTTGTATTTTTGCTTTCATAGTTGCTTTAATTGTTGTTGCTTCACTTGCTCATGCTTTAACTATCTCGCTCACTCTCTCTTGCACTTAATCCTTGGCTGAAATTCTTTACAAAATTCTTAAGCTATGTTATGCATTGTTTCACTCTTAGTTTGCCCGTTCCCTTTGGTTGCACATAAATTATTTAAGTTGCATGGTATGGCTTGTAATACTCACAGTCGTTCCACATCGGCGGATATTTTGCGCGGCACCTGGGTTAATCCGCGATGCGAGCAGTCGACAGTTAAACCGCTGCAGGAGCAGACCCGCGGACAGCGCGCCTCGGTGATGACGCCCACACCGCCGCCGGGTATATGAATGCCCACGGATCCAAGGCCGCCGCTGGCAATGGCTGAGCTGCCAAAGCCGCCGGCATAGGGATCAGCATTGACCGTAACCACCAGCAGCACAACCAATAGTTGTATGGGCAACAGGATTAAGGACTTTGCTGCTTTACAACGCGTCGGTGGTTGCAGCGTGTGTCGTCGTGTGGCGGGTGGTGTCGTCGTCGTCCTGGACGGCAACGCCATTGTGGCACATTTAAGCGGCAACGTGCCTAATTGAAAGTATCGAGTGCGTATGCGGACGCCACTTTGTCAACAGCAATCACGTTCACACAAATATTTGCACAAGGAAAAAAGGATTGGAAAGGATTTGTCCTTGTCGTTACGGCGCCCCCAAACTACCAATTTTATATATATATATAAATATATATTTGAATTGTTCACGGCCAGCGGGCTTAACGTTGTCGTTGTTCGATTTTATGTTTTATTTCGCTTCGTTGTTTGTTTGTTCTTCTGCCTTGTAGTTATTTTTCGTAGTGTTGCCGCGGCGCTCACACTTTACTTTATTTTATTTTGCAGCCCGTCGCGACCGCGCGCCAGCGTCGAACTGTTGGCAGCTGGACGTTAGAACGGAGAGAGAGAGAGACTCGCTCGCAAGCAGCGAGTGACAAGCAACGAGTGCGTAGGTAGCAGCAGCAGCAGCAAAAGGTAGGTAGACGTCCAGCGGAAATGCGCTGCAGCAGAGCTCTGCTACTTTTGCTTTTCTTTACTTCTTTCTTTCGTTTCGTGCGTTGCGTTTTTGTATCTTTGAGATACTTATGCACTGGCGCGCTCTTGGGCCACTTAGCTGTCAGCAGTTAGAGTCGCCTCGCCAGCAACTTCATCATCATCAACATTATCGTCGGCAACTTGTCTTGCCTGTAACCTGCTGCGCGCATCTGCAACGGCATAAAAAAGAATATATATATAAGTATATATAGTTGAGTATATGTCAAGTCAGAAGAAATCATGAAAAATTATCTATAAATTCGGCAAGCGTGTCTATGTCAGTGCAATGGCAGGAAATTGTTACTGACTGACGATACGATAAATATATATATATAGCATATATATACACACATGTGTGCTTTATAACACTTAAGCATAGCTGAAAAAAAGTCGAAAAAGGAAACGTACCGAAAATAAATTGACAAGTGAGCTGCTGCCGCTGCCTGCGCTGGGGTCGCACTTAAAGTTTTTTAAATATAAACTAAAAAATTACGAAAGAATATTTTTCAGCTTAACGACCTTTGTGTTGAACTCCCCGAACTAATTAGCTGCTTACAATATTTTTTCCAAAGGGTAGCAAAACCACCTGTCACTAGCTACAGCTGACAGCAGACTAATCACCTAACACACAATTGTTATAAATGAAAGAGAGCTGTGTACATATGTTTGTTGGCTAATTCGTTGTGTGCTTTGCATTCCTTAGCAATTATTTTATTGTGCCTTTTTATAAACAATTAGATTTAAGCGTCTTAAAGTGCGCACTCAATTAAATAAAACGCGCGCGCGCTTGAGTCTCTAACAATTCTAGAAAATCTAGCGACTACTTCAAATCGCTTGATAAACTCTAGTGTCTGCCCGCCTGACCGAATCTCTCTCTGTGTCTGTTCTATATTTAAAGCATGTGTGGCACTCTGTACGCTTCGCTTGGTCCACCAATTCCAATTCTCAATCTTCATTTAGTCGTTTTGTGCCTACGCTTGTGGCATACTCGTCACCCCCGCTCCCTCTCCCTCTCTGACTGTCTTGTTGAGTATTTAATTTGCAAATTGACATGTTAAGTACACACAGCACTGCAATTTATTGAAATTAATTGTTTAAATTAACATTCGGATAGGCTGACAGCACAGCGATTGACTACAAATTTGATTGGAAATATGAGTGATAACAAGCATCTCATATTATCATCAAAAAGCAAAAGAAATTGCTCTGGCAAAGCAAAAGCCGATGCGGGGGTTTGGTGTGAGCGGGACGAAGCCTGTCAAACATTCTTAGCTGGCAATCAGCGTAGTAAACTCAAATGAAATCTAATTTAACAAGCTTGGGAAAATATTTATTATACCCTAGGCTCGTTGCTAAAGGCTATATTTAATCAACAATAAGTGCTGGGATTAGATTTCCATGTCGACAGACACACACACACACACATACGTTTGATTAATTAAATTATATTTAGCACCTAAGGACAGCATGCTTAAAGCATTTGTCGTTTTTTTTAATAACAAAGTGATTATCGATACTATCGATATTAAGCATATGGCTTGATTTAAGTTACTAATAAAAATAATTAATGAATATTAGTTATAGAACATTATGATGTACTTTTCGCTTGAATACCAGAAAAATATTAAGAATCAATACTATCGATAATAGGTTATATCTAAGCATTAATAATAGTTTCTAACACAATTATATTCCAAACTGAATAAAATATTTAGCTTAACAATTTGCTTTCATGCATTCAAGATATTATTTGTGATAAGATACAGTTTTTATTCATCGATACTATCGATAGTCATTTTATTTTCAATGTTAGCTGAGCTGAGTTTATAAAACAGTTATATGCAAAACTGAATAAAATATTTAGCTTAACAATTTGCTTGCATGTAAATATTAAACATGCTAAGCTAGCATATTAATAAATCGATACTATCGATAGTCATTTTTATTTAAAAATTGATTTATATAGTATAAAACAATACAGAGTATAAATATTTTGAGCAACTAAAACAGCATACAACTGATTGCTTCTGTTTTTCGTGCATGTGTGTGTGCGTATGAGTGTGTGTGTGTGCTTGCGTATCAAAGGCATGCCAAATACAGGCAGCCAGGCACTCGCGTCGCCTCCTGCCCGCTTGAAGAGCCTTTAATCAAAAATTTATCATTTCTCTAGCAAAAGCAAAGCAGCGGCGCACAAGAAATATTTTTACTTGAAAGGCAAAGGCATGCCTTTCTTCATATGTCGGAAGTCGGAGCAGAAGAGGAGGAAGAGGTGGAGTTAAAATGCTCAAAAGATGTAATCACTGCATTGTCACCAGCACTAAAGAGATTCAGCTCGTGTGTGTGTGAAGAGAGGGTTGTGGAGTTGGGGCATCGAACGATGTGTGTTTTATATGAAACATAAATCAGTGAAATTCTATACATGCCAATGATTGTCTACTCTTTGGCGCACTTGGCGCTCAACGACGGCGACGACGAACACACAAAAATTCCAAAAGCAAAATTCAATGCATGCCAATAACTCGTTTCAGTAGAGAAGAGACACTGGCCCCAGGGCTGCAACTCAGACACACACACACACACATAGATGAGCAACACACACACCCACTTTGGAAGCTTGTTCTGGTCGCTAGACCGGCACGAGTGACGACGCCTGGGTTTATTAAGATAACGGCGTGTAAAACAGAGTGACATTTGGACAAACAAAAAGCGAACTATTCAAATAGTGAGCGCCAGTTGCTCTCTGTAGCCAGATAGAGCGTGTCTTATGCTTGTCTGCAGATTAATGAGTGCCCAACCCATAGCCATACCCAAGCTAGAACAAAAACAATAGATTTATGGTAAACCCCAACGAACGACACCCGCAATGAACAAACACAAGCTGCTCGCTGCCCTCTGGGGCTTGTGGATTTTCCAATAAATTACGCTTAAGTATGCACTTAATTCAAATAGCGCCAAGTCCGCAGATGAGCTATAGACTAAGAGCGAAAGTGTGGGAGTCCCTTCCGCGCCACAAGAGATTTACTTTTTTTCATTTTGTAGCTTATAAATGTAAAGTGCCCTGAGTACTACACACATATGTCTATTTACTCCTCTTGCTCTCTCTCTGTTTTGTTTATGACACATGTCAAATTCTTGTCTGCTGTCCAGATAAGCTGCAGGGTATTAGACCGCAAGTCAGCTGTGCTAATGTCAACTGACATTGCGGAACTAAAACTAAGTCGCGCGGCTTAGATATATTCGAAGTTCTAGTGGTGCAGGAGCAGGAGTTGGTGTTGCTGCCCGGAGGTAACGAAGCGTAGTTAAGACTTTGGGCACGGCCTAATGCAAGCTTATAAATGCCAAAATTAATTATTGTTAGCATTAATATCTAGAGCTAAGCTGCTAATCTAGCTAGTTTTTAAATATAATTTGTACTATTTAAGTTCACTAACGTTTTAAATAGAAATAGCGAATGTATGAATACAATTCATTGTTAGTAACTAACATTTCAAATCGATGAGGCTCGAGATTCGAGCAGAATTTCTTTTTACTTCTTTTTAAGTCTTCACTAAGCCAATTTATTGTTTATTTCAAATCTATTTGGCTTAGTAAATTGCTATAATACATTATTAATTACTGTTAGCATAAAAATATATAGACTAGTTTACTTAATTATCAATATTCAAGTAGAATTTTGTTCTTCTTTTTTCCACATCTTGAAGTAATTTAAATTTACGCGTTAGAGTTTCGCTCAAAGTTCAACAAGAATTTTGGTTGCTTACCAAATTGCTTTAATTTATTGTAATTGTTAATAGCTTCACTAATTTTCTTGCTAATTACTGATTTAAATAATTAAATTTATTGTTAGTTTTAATTTTTTTGATTAATAATTATTGTTACTATTAATATTTATAGAAATTTTCTAGTCTATACAGTTTTTAAAAATATTTTGAATATTAAATTCCGTCCAAATAACAAATACTGCATTAAATAATTCAATATATTGCTAGCTTTAATTATTCTGACTAGCAAATTATTGTTAATATTAATATTTATAGTAATTTTCTAGTTTATAGAAATATTTAAAATAATTTTAATATTAAATTTAGTTTAAATTTCAAATAGATTTTGTTGGCTAAGCAAATTGCAACAATTTATTGTTTGTATTAATTATTACTAGTCTTAGTTGGAAGACTAACTTGCTAAGAGCTTGTAGACATAAATTGAATTCATTGAATTAAATTGTCTTTTTTATTTTTTATTCAAATTTCCAATCAGATTTTGTGCGCTGCTTGTCAAATTGCAATAATTTATTGAAATAGACAGCACGCTTAATTGGCCGAATTTTGTGTATTTTGAAATGCCCATGGCTAATTAAGTGAAAAGTGGCATTAGCAAACGCGTTTGCTGCATTTATTATAAATTATAATTGAAAACTTTGTCAGGCTTAAGTGTTTATGTGCTGGCTAATTAGCCAAAGCGACGGTCAAGTCGGTAATTAAAAGCTAATTAGACAAGCTAAAGGTCGCAACTGTAACTTTTTGTACATATGTAAAGCAAACAGGAAGTGGACAAACGGAAGACTCCTTACATACCTGAGCAATTGGTAAGCATTTAATAAGCACTCATTGTGGCATGACCCACTTGCCTCACACACACAAAGACACACAGACACGCATACATGAGTCAGAATTGTAAGCGTATGTAATTTGTATTTAAAATGCAACAAAACCATAATTTAAAACGGCAGCCGAAGCCACGAAATAAATATAAGAAGGAGGCGGCCAAGAACTTCGACGGCGGCGACGTCGCTATGCGTGCAGTTTATCAAAGGATCCAGACGGAATTGGCGGGGCAGAGGCGGCAGGTAAAATGAATTACATGGCATGGGCTGCCAGCAACCTGCAGAGAGCTGCGGCAGTTGTTAAAAATTATTATTAAGTATTTGCCGTAGACGTCAGAGCAGAGCAGAGCGAAACAAAGGCCAAGCTTTTAAATATTTAATAAGTACACACAAGCCACACAACAGTCGAGTCAGTCAGTCAGCAGAAGAAGTTAAGAGCTGGGAGAGAGAGTTGGTAGGGAGTAGGGAGGTTTGACTGTTGTTGAGTCATGTCAATTGTTGCTGACGCGCAGCGACTTGCGTCCCGCTGTGGCAACTGGCAGTGGAATCAATACCCAGGGCGTATGCCTGCTACGCTTATGTACTTGTAAGGATACCACACACATACAGTTACAGTTACAGCTGTATGTGTGTGTGTGTGTGCGCCCACTAACGGTGACAATAAATGAGTAAAAATGACTTTCAACAAAACGAAAATGAAACGACAACGAAAATCTGTCATCAACACGAGACGCCACACAACGTGGAGAGTTGCACGCAAGCTGTGTGTGTGTGTGTGTGTGTGTGTGTGTGTGAGGGTCCATTGTATGCCATGAAATTCGATACCAATGGGGCACACTCAATATGACGTCCGTAGCATCAACAGGACCAACACACACTCGTTGTAGGACTCTCAATATTGAGGCATTGCCACTCGCTGCTGCTGCTGCTTCTTCTTTTTTAGTGGCCATTATGCATGTAAGAGGGACTTGAGCACAAGTGCCTATAACATATAAATAAACGTTAGCATATCTCTAGACTTTTATTATTAAACTTTCAACATTGTCGCGTTTCATAATGTTTTTGTTTTTATTTTTATTTGCTGCTGCGTTGCCTCGATCGATATTTAATGCTAAGTTTGGCTATGCGAGGGTTGCTACAGCGCTTTATGAAGCACAAAATTATGGCCAACAGTCATAAAATTAATAGAGAGACGACACCCATTGCTTTTATTTGCCTTTGGGGTAGTCTGTGTGTGCGCCAAATGGTGTGTGGCAGTCAATATATTAGCACATAAAATTTCGCCACTTACATGTTTCATAAGCTAAGTGAAATGTTTGTTCAATATAAGATTTAATAAAAATAAGCCATCATCTTGGCTTTTATGTTTATTTAATGTCAAATGTCAAAGCCAAAATATTGTTGACTGAGCTTAGATTGTAAATAATAATAATAAAGTTATGCAATAATTAGGCTAAAAATTCATTAAAACATTTACAGCTCCCACAGGAATAGCTGCCATTTGGTACTTTGAGGTTAGTTTATGTATTTTGAGGTTATTTTTAATAATGTTATTTGAGCTTATTTGAAATGCAATAACTGTACCACAAGCTTATTAAAGCAAATTATGTTTACTGTACGGCAATGTCAAACAGTTGGCCATTTGCTATTTTGAAGCTCATGTGTTATATTTTTGAGGTTATGTTGCGTTTATTTTTAATAATCTGATTTGAGTTTACTTCAAATATAATAATTACACTGAAAGTTAATTAAACTGTCACTCTGTATTAATGTAAACAAACTTTACGACAGTTGGTCACTTGGTATTTTGAGGTTAGGTTTTGTATTTTGAGGTTATGCTATATTTTGCACATTTGCGGCTATTTGTAATACAATAATAAAGACTAAAAATACATAAAACCTGCAACTAGTAAGTTTTACATATTTTTAGGCTATGTACAAATAATTTAGGAACATAAACTCAGACTTTGAACTAATATTAGCAATTTTAATGCAGTAAAATTTATAAAATCTGCAATTTCTGACTTCTCTATATCTTGAGATTATGCACAATTTCTTTTTTGGGCATGTGAATTCTTAATAATTTGCCTACTAACTTTATCGGCATTTATTTTTGGTCATTGACTTATCGAGCGACTCTCGTGTAACAGACAAAATTTACTACCTGGCACTAATCCCTGTGACGCATGCAGCAACAGCAACGCAGCAGTGGCAGCAACAGCAACATAGCAAGCGAGACTTGTGGCATAAGCGTTGTAGTTGTATCTGTAGCTGTATGTGGCAAGCAGAATTCCCTGTACCGGGATAGAAAACAATGCACGGCATTCAGGCGAAACTACCTGACCCCGTAAACCTGCAACAACAACAACAACAACAACAACAACAACAGCAACCAGCAATAGAAAAAAGAAGAAGCAGCGGCAACTCAACTGCAGCAATGCTGCACCTGGTGCTTGGTGCTGGGCACTGGGATTGAAATTGGTGCTGGGAATAAGAGAGGCGTTTGCCATAAGGCCTAGACTTGGGCATAGTTGGTTTAAGGTTTTATGCATTTGTGAAATAGCACAAAACATTTTATAACCTTACATGGAAATTTGAGTTGATGTTGGTTTTATTTATTTTCCAAGCTTGCTCCGCAGCTGCTGCTACGCAACATAAACGACAACAAAAGCGAAAGAGATGCGAAGTAAACTTAAATATTGTTAAGCTTGTAGATGAACCCACACGCACAGACAAAAGATAACGCATTTGGCTTTGTTTGCTGGCACTTGAGGCGCCATTGTAATAATAAAGTCCAAATCAAGACTAAATCAAATAGAGCAGCATAATCTGCTACCACACCCCCCCACCCTCCAGCCACTTGCTGTGCAACAAATTTGAGGTGCGAGCAGCACTTGATCGCCCAACACTTGTGCTGATCAAGAAGCCAAAAATCTGTATATGAGAAAATGAACAAAATATCAAAATGAATATATTGCTGTTGGCATAAATTGAATTTGATTGCTCAAGTAGCGTCTGTCCAGCTGTCTGTGCGTCAACTTGTCTCACTATCTGTCGCTGTGGCTGCCTCAGTGCTGCTGCCTCAGTGTCTAATGTAAATTGGAATCGCCGCTGCCGCCTGCACAGTGGTAATGAGTGTTTAGTTTTTGGCTGAGCGCAGCTCTTAATCAAACTCAAGTAGACTTATGTAAGTTATTTTTTGTTTACTTTGTGTCGGCGACTTGGGTAATGTAAATAAATCAAAGAAGTTTCAAATATATTATTTATAAGTTGAGGTGGGTTTAGTTTTAAGTTGCAAGAGTTTAAATATAAGTTAAGAAAATGAGTCAGAGAAGTTTCAAAATTAAATAAAAATAATATTAACATAATGTTATTTTTAAAACACTTTGACATTTTTTTGACTAAATATTATGAAAGAGACTAAATATCAAAAAATAGCAAAGTTAAAATCCAAGGAGATAATTTTTCAATTTTTGCACTTAAAAAATAATAAAAAATATTAGAAAATATATATTTTTGAAAATTGCTATTAATATCGATAGGAGCAACTATTTGCATCCATGAAATTTAACAAAAAAAAAACCAGGCAAATTTTACAATTACTTGTATTTTACAAAAGATAAAATTTTTCAATGGGTACTTAATGGGTTTAGACAAATTTTTTACCATTAGAAAAGGAATTTTGAAGACCATTCAATTGATATCAATATGTCAATAAAGTAAGTTCAAATGGTGAGTACATTTAACTTTACTTTTGTCCAATTACTTTTGAACACTATTGTGAATAAATTTATTCAATTTTAACAAATACTCTAATTTAATATAAGGTCAATTAGAAAAGATTTAACAATACAAAAAATTATTTTATTATTTAACAAACTATATATTAGGCATAATAAATGCTAACATTTTAGACTGACTTCAAATTATTATAGTTTATAATTGTTGCTTTTCTATATGATTAATGATTTAAGCATTTGTTTTGACTACTGCTTAAATTCACAGACAAATTTGCTGCCTTTTACTATAGTGCGTAACCACGGTGCATTGAGCTGGCATTCAAATTTTCAACTCAAAAACAGCTGCTACACTTCATTAGCATAAGGTTTGCATCCGAAGGGCAAACCTTGGGACACACACACACAAACAGAGAGACACACACACACACACAGGCACACTCATATATATAATAACAAACGTAGAGCTCTCATATCATCCTCTTCAGAGCACCCTCGCATGCAATTTGATGTTTTATTATGCTTTTTGTTGCTTATCAAACTGAAAATTCAAATTCAACTAGCGGCAGCTCATTGTTTACAACGTGCGCAGCACCCACGCAGCCACCCCGCACCCCACCCCACCGAGCAGTGTAACATAACAACAAGAAAATGCTTGAAGAGCTGCAAAAGTGACACTTCTAAGAGATTAAAGTGACATGTAGTGCTTGGACCCAGTGAGAGATGCTGAATCAACTCAACAGCAGCAGCAGCAGCAGCAGCTCTAACTGTAGAAAGTTTTGTGGCGGCATGAAATGGAATTATTTGTATGTGTGTCTGTGTGTGTGTGTGTGAGTTATGCATAGATTAATAAATTATAAGCCTGGTTTGGCTTGTTGAGACCTTTTGCCGTTTGCTTTCTTTTCAACGTGCAACTCCTGGGGGATACTCCAACTTATGTTTGTGCCTCTCACTCACACAGTCGCTCTCGCTCTTGCATGCTCTTTGCTCTATGCGTGTGAATGTGGAGCAATTAATGTTTGTATTTTGTCATTTCATGCCCAGCGCTCTGTCTGAGTTTTGTATAGCTCGCATATATATAAATAAATGTGTTTTTCTTGTTGTCATTGTTGTTGTTTTTTTTCTTGTACTTTATGCACATAATTAAGCCGGTGTATCCGTAAAAGTATGCGACACTTCCGGCTTTAGCAGTCTCAGACTCAGTCGTAGTTACTACAGTTCCAATTCCTATCTTAATACAATTCATTGCGCGCTGACCACGCTTACTGCTTACTACGTTCTTTTTTTCTATATATAAAAGGCAAGCAAAAAGGGGTTTACTTTGCTCTCCTTTTATATGCGTCAACCCGTATGGCCACATCCATGGCGGGGGAGCTTGCCACATTCAATGTTGTCGTGCTTGATGAAAGAGGCTGCTGCGGAAATGCCACAGCACGAGTGAAAAAATGCAGCTGGGACATGATTAGTTACAGCGATGGGCACAGATAAACATACATAGCGCATAAGTGTGAGTGAGTGAGCGAGACAGAGTGTGAGCGAGTGAGACGCATAGTAGTGAAGTAGTAAAGCCTTTAATTAGTCTTAAGCCACAGCAGCGTACGTGCAATTAGTAAAGTAGCAATCAATAAAGTTAAAAGCATTGCAAAGCTTTCAAATGTCTTTCGAGTGCAATCTTAGTTACTTCAAGTTATTTAATTTTGTTACAGTTGTCAATAAGTTTTCAAATATAATTTATAAAGCGTAAAAATCAAAGCTTTAAGCATTAAAATGACTAAGCATTTAAATTATTTATGCCAAATAGTTGCAAGTTGCTGGTATAACAAATAATTATGTATATAAATCTAAGGGAATAAACCATTAAACAAAATAATGTATAAATACTAAATTATTAAATTTAATAATGCAGAAATAATGTAGAATTACTAAACTGAATTTAATAATGTACAAGTAATGAATAAATACTAAATTGTTAAATTAGTTCTAGATTATGTTTGAATACTATTGATGCACAATTGATTTGAATTATATTTTGTTAATTTTCATTCATAACCAGTATTCAAAAATAATCTAGAATCAATCAAAATTAACAAAAAATAATTCAAATCAAGCAATAAATATCTTTTGAAGCAGCAGCAATTTTTAGCATATTTTTAATGTGTCGATTTTTGTTTTAAATGTTCTTGATTAGCATTTGAATGAATAATGAAAAATGCCTTTAGAAAAAAAAACAAAAATATATAGAAGAACTTAGTATTGTTTTTAAATATTTTTGATTAGTTCTAAACTATTTTTTAATACAATTGATAAACTATTAATCAATGAAATATAATAAAAAATAATTCAAATCAACAATAAATAGCTTTTGAAGCAGTAGGACAGTACAGTACTGTATTTTAACGATTTGTTTAAATATTATTGATTAACATTTTAGAGAAATGAAAAATTTATTTTAAAATGACTTAAAGTGCAAATATATATATATTTATATATTATGAAAGTAATGAAAACGAATGAAATGAAAAAATTGTTCACCATAATTTTAATATATTGATTTTTCTTTTAAATATTCTTGATTAACATTTGAAAGTGATGAAAAATGAATGAAATTAAAAAAATGTATAACATATTTTAAATATATTCACTTTTTTAAATATTCTTGATTAACATTTGAAAGTAATGAAAAGTTACTTAACAAAAAGTAAACCTATATAAAGACAAATATATTGAAGAGCTTAGCATTAAATATGTTTGACTATTTCTATTTTATTTTTGAATATTACTGTTTCGATTTCGATTATTTGTAATTATTAACAGCAAATAGTGCAAGCCAAACAAAAATCTTTGTGCAAAGAAATAACAAACAATATTTTACTTTATTTCTATTTATCTACGTAGTTTCAATTAATGTTCATTATAACTAATTAGCTAAATTTATGCTGACTAAACATTATTTAGCAGCTATGACTAAGTCAGCTGTAGCTCGCTTTGTAAGCAATATTTGTATTCTTAGCTCAGCTCAGTTATAACATTTATAGCCGCTTCAGCCAACTTTTGCTTAATAGTTGCTGCTGCGGCCTAAGCTCAAACTCAATGCCATAAGCTTTTTATTTACTATTAAAGTGGCTTGGCAGTTGTTGTTAATAAAACTAAATGTTGTACATGTGCGCTCAGCTCAGTGCTGGAAATCCTTTGCTGCTGCATAAGCCGCAAGGCTCAAAGCTAAGTTGAGCTTGCGCTCGTTAGTTGCGAGTTGCGAGTTGTTGTTGTTGCTGTTGCTAGTTGCACGTTAAGTTCGTTAAGCAGACACCTCGGAGAGGACTAAAGCTATTCTTTAATTCACTTTGGTGTTGTAGAGAACTTGAAACGCGTGTGTTGAAACTACTTTTAGCAACTGCTGGCGCTCAAGTGTTAAATCTATTTGCCACACACACACACACACACACATACACACTAGCGCTGTCTCGCTCTAGCGCAAACCACTGTAGCACATTTAGCTAACACTTATTGCGCCTAAAACTGCGCTATGCGTACTAGTCCGAAAAACAAACTCAGCAGCCAACCCCTTTGCCCAACCCCTTTGCCCACAGCTAGCTGCAGCTGCTGGTTGCATTTGTCGTCGTCGTCGTCGTCTGATTTCAGCAAATATTTGCAAATTTACGTTGACTCTGGCGCTGTGTGTGTGTAACCCCCCAGTAACTTCACTAACTGCCAGCCGTGGCCCATGACGTCGACCCCGTGGACTGCAAATGCAACTGAAGCTGCTGCAAGGCAGTACAGGCAGAGTCAGCATACCAGTGGCATTAGCGACAACTGTCGTAGAGTGCCACTTAATGAGCAACGGCTGTTGCTGTTGCTGCTGCAGTAGCCCGCATACCAGCAACAGCAGCCGCAACAGCAGCAGCAACAGCAGCAACAACAATAAAGTTAAAGTTATGCACGCTGGCCATGCAATTGGCGAGTGTCTAGCTGTCTGTCTGACTGTCTGTCTGTCTAGCTGTCTGTCTGTCTGACTTTTGCCTGCAGGCCAGCGCTTGTATCTTACGGATGCGCATTGTGGCTGGCACAACAGTCGCCGCTACAGATTCTTCTTTAGCATTGCAGTAATTTGACTTGATTTGTTTAAGCTGCACACACACACACACACACACACACACGAAGTAAATGACAAATGTGCCGCTGCCATGTAATCGCATTAAAATCGAGTCAGTGTTGCAGCTTTGGCTGCTGCTGTTGCGCTCATTAAATTTGTATTTATAATAGTTAGTCGCTCAGCTAAATCGCCTTAAATTTGGCTACGGCCTATGCTTAGCCAACATTATGCTAATCATAGAAATTGTCGTTGGTCATTGCTGCTGCTGCTGCTGCTGCTGTTGTGATTGTGATTGCTGTTGCCTAGGCAAATTGCAAAAATTAATTAAAATTTAGCACAACTTTCGAACAGCATAAACTTATGCCGCCTTATTGTTGTTGCTGCTGCTGCTGCTGTCGCTGCCTTTTGTTGTATAACTGCGTTGCGTTGATTGGTGCGCTGTGGTTAGTGGTCGCCGTTCGCCGTTCGCCTGTCGCTTGTTTGGGGTCTGGGGTTTTGGTGGTCCACTCGCTAGTCGTTGGCCAAAACCCGCTCTCTATGCCTTAACATTGCTCGTACATGCAAGTGACAAGGCAATATCCGTCACGCAAGCAACAGCAGCAGCAACAACACGCTGCCAGCAACAGCAACAATTACAACAATAGCCCACAGTTTGCCGTGCACATTGGTTAAAAAATATGCCATGCAAAATATATATATACATATATATATTGATGCACAAATTGGTTTGTCCACAATCAATTTAAAAATTTCTTTATTTGCTGCAATTTTTTGCATAGCGCCAAAAGTTCTTTAAAAAATACTATGATTTAAATATTGTGAAAATTCATTAAAAAACAGTTAACTTACTTTATTTATATCTGGGATTTAAATATTGTGAAAATTTATTAATTCATTTCAGCTTAAAATATAGCACTAACTTATTGAAAAGGATTAATATAAATTATTTAGTTATTTTGTAAAATTTGTTTGTCCAGACTCAATTTAAAAATTTATTTATTTGCAGCTATTTTTGTAACAGTGGAACTGGAATTTAAATATTGTAAAAATTCACTAAAAAGTTCATTTACTTTTTTTTTAGTTTTCTTTATAAATATATAAAAAAAAAATATTGTAGAGGATTATCAATAAATTATTTAGTTATTTTGTAAAAATTGTTTGCTTATAATCAATTTAAAAATTTATTTATTTGCAGCAACATTTTTAATAGTGCAAAAAATTCTTTTAAGAAACTGTAAGTTAAATATTGTAAAAAAAAACATTAAAAAGCAGCAATTTTTTAGTTTTCAATAGAGATAAATTCGCAATTTAAAATATTGATAAAGGGTTATATCAATAAATTTTAGTTGTCTTTAGTTAAATTTTTATTATTATGAAAAATACTTTAAATTACATTCAATTTGAAATATTATAAAAAATTATAGATGCACAAATTGATGGCCAAATTGTTTCAAAAAAGTGTGATTTAAATATTGTAAACAATTTATAAAAAATCAGTTAATTTACTTCATTTAGTTCTCTATAGAAATAAATTCGCAATTTAAAATATTGATAAGAATTTATATTAATAAATTTAATCCAAAACAAGTTTCATTGCTTCCAAATTCTTAATATTGTTATGCTTAACATTCCTTTGATTAAGTCGTACTTGATGATTCATAATGACATTAATTGAATGTTTATACAGTTAATAATGGCAAACAATTGATTTATCCCTCGCCAGGCAATGTCATTAACTCTTGTGCTTGTGCCTAAAGCAATCGTTAACTATTTACTATCTAACAATTTGGGTTATGTCAAGAAAAGCGCTTTAACTATTCAATTAATTGTTGATCTACCAAATTACTTATGGGGCTATAACTAAAGCGTTAACGACAGACAGCAACAAGCCAAAAAGGCAATTACTTTGACGCAATCTCAGCAAGATACGAACGACATGAACTATATAGTAGTGTATATAGTACATATATGCATGGGAGCATATAAAATATGCAAATTGTTTCTATACGAAAGTTTGACACACGCGCTGATATTTTTTTTATGCATTTAAGTGCCATTATTGTCCACTGTGCTTGAGTCCTGCCAATTTGGTTGGGGCGTTATTATTATTCATCGCCTGTAGAGGCGACCACAGACGTTGATGTTAACGCTGACGCTGGCAGCGCTGTCAGCGTTGGGCGCACGACTTAATTACGGTCCATTAGACTGCACAAGGGGTGTTTATTACCACATCAGTGGCGCCGCCAACGACGCCAGCGTCAGCGTCAGAGCCCAGGACATGTTGCTGGCCACAACTAGAAATCGTTTCACTCATATACATATATATAAACTCGTTCGTGTGTGCGTGTGTTTGTGTGTGTGCATGAACATGAAATCAGTTAGAAAATCAGCTTTGACATGGAAATTACGCTCGGGCTCTGGCACACATCAAGTGGCAAATGAAACAAGCAACAAACACCATTCTAACTGGCGCCTCAGTTTCCAATTGCAATGCTCATGTCCTGCTCCCTTTTGACATCGCATCCTTGTCACGCAAGTTCGACGCACTTTTTGTGTTTTTCTAATTGCGACGCAGGCGCAGCACAACGAACTGGGCGACAAAAATTTATTAAAATATTACGCAAGGTTGAACCAGGCAGCTTAGCTTTTTGCTTAACTCGACTCGATTCAGAGCTTAACTTAGCACACAGAGTTAGTTACGTTTATGCCCGAAGGCCTCGCACCCCCCTTAACATTCTGTTGTGTTTGCATAAAACTTTGTTTTATATTTTCTTTTTTTCAAACAAAAACTTTACGCTGCCCCCTTTGCCAAAGCATTTGCTTCCACCTTGCTCTCCACTGCGCTACCTTTGATACTCTAGCCAAAGCGCATTAGAATTTGGTTACGCAGCTTAGAAAGCAAAAATAAGTATAGCGTCCCATTGTACCGAACTAGAGAACAATAAAAAGATCTTATCTTGTTATTTCGCTTGTTTCTTAGAGCTAATGTAGCAAAGAAAGATTCACAAAATGCTTTAAAGCTGATTTATTGAGGGAACTTGGACTTAAAGCTTGGAATTATCATTTAGTTTGGAAGAAAATTCGTTTATGGCTGCAATCAGCTTCAATTTATATATCAAATGTGTATAACCAAACACAGAATTAGCAATGATATCTTCTAAATTTAACAAAGAACGTTTTTCAAAGTAAATGTATTTTGTAAAGATAAAAATCGGATCGAAGAGATAGATTTTTAGACTCTTAAATATTCGATTCCATTTCGAATTCGATACGATTTTCGAAATTTTTACTATTTTATTGAATTCTTTTCAGAGCAAATGTATTTATACCTTTTTAGACTCTTCGATTCGATTTTCGAAGTTTTTACTATTTTATTGAAGACTCCTTTCCAGAGCAAATGTATTTATGCCTTTTTAGACTCTTAAATGTTTCATTCGATTTCGAATTTGATTCAATTTTCGAAGTTTTTACTATTCGATTTAGAAATTACTTCAAAAGTCAAAGTTTCAAATTATGTAAAAATTTTAATATCTTGTAGAATCTATAAATCATTGAAATTCTATATAATGTACTTAGTGATTGAAGCATTTTTGATTGATAGATGTGATATGATAACTTCTATATTTTTTTGAAAACGTTTTTCAGAGTAAATGTTTTTAACTTGGAAAGACAAAATTGGAATTGAATTGGGTTGTGCCATTTTAGACTCTTGAATGTAACGCATTACAATAAAAATTCGATTTCGAATTCGACTCTCTTGTCGAAGTTTTTACTATTTCTCGTTACTTGTATCAAATTATTTAAGATTGAATGTTTGCTAAATTGTTGTTGTTGTTAGAAGCATTTTGCATGTTATACAAACTATAAATCGTTGAAATTCTATATATTCTACTTACTATTTGAATAAATTGAAGCAATTTTGATTGAGAGTTGTTAGCAATTTCAATATATTCAACCCTTGAAAATTCATCGCCTATTCAAGAGTCTCTTTTGCCCACTTAATTTATCGAGTCAGTAGAGTGTAGAATCTTCGTTATGGTTGAATTGAGTTAGCTGCTGGTTTTCTGGTTGTTTTTGTGCGTTTGGCTCGCAAATTTTCAACAAATTTAGAAGAGCGGAAATTGCAAAGCATTCAGCGAGTTGAGCTAAGTTGAGTTATTTGTACAACTCTGTGGAGTGAAAAGAAAAGCAAAATACAAAAAAGGCGAGCAGAGAAAAAACCAAACACGAAAAGGAAAAGTTTTTGTGCAGCAAGCCGTGTGTTGGGGGAATACGGATTTGCTATTGTGTGTGTGTTAGTGTGTGTGTGTGTGTGTGAGTCCAAGGAGTGGGCGGCCAAAGGCGTTGCAGCGTCGACGAAAAAAAAAAAATAAAAACGTATAAAAGTTTTGCGTTGTTTACATAACAAAAGCAGCGCAAGAAGCAGCAGCAGCAGCGGCAGCGGCAGAACGTATTGGAGGGTGGTGGGGTGTGTGGGTGGGTGGCCTGTCAATTTGTGCATTGGAATTTAACAACATACAGTTGGGCCTGTGCGCACATAAATTGGAGTTTTATTGTTGCTGCTGCTAGTAGCCATAAACAAAGTAATTAAATGCAACAGCAACAACCAGCAACAGCAACAGCAACAATGCAATTAAACAGTTGAGAAAATGATTTTTCGCCAGCTCTGCTTATTATCAGCGGCGAGAGAAGCGCAAAAGCGTAAAGCAAAGTAAAGCAAAACGTAAAATAATAATAATAAATAAGAAAGAAAAAAATTCACATGCAAATAAACAGACATCAGCGTAGCGGCGCTAATTGACGCGACTGCATGCCACATGCCACATGCAACACACACACACACACAGCGGTAAGCAGCAGTGTTGCTGCGGTATAAGCTAAATACGTCATAAAAATAAGCTAAAATAAGCTAGTCAAAACTCATATGAGTAGCTAAAAAAAAAGATCGCAGACTAGTAAAAAAATATTTATTTTTAATTGTAAATTAGAATTAATTCTATATTACAATAATGTAGCCAGCTCAACTGAGGGCTTCAGGCTTTTTTTGTATATATAAACTATTTCTTATATTGAATTTTTTTATAAGATTTATAAATATTTTAAAATTTTTTTGGTTGACTTCAGCGAGAAGTTGGCTAGGGGAGATGAATTTTTAGGGAGGTGCAAGTATAAATATAAAAAAATATATAAGTGAAAATATATTTGAAACCTAATTCATAAGTAAAAAAAATATTAAAAAAAAAGTACCTAAAATTTCAATCATTTATGAAGTCAATATTATTTTTTTAAGCTAAAGAAAAATTTAATTCAGCCAAATTTCAAGCTATAAGCTATTTGCGAATTTTAAAATATATTGAAGCTCAGTATAAACAAATTAGATTTAAATACACAAGAAAAATGCACATATAATATTTATTATGTACATAAAGTTTAATTTTGTTGCTTAGTTATAAAAAGAATTTCGAATTTAGTTAATTTTTGATTTTTATAGCATACATTATATTAATAATAAAGCTGCATATGCAGAAATATTTTAAAAATTGACAATATATTTTTAATAAGCAAATATATGTTGCACATATAATTATTTGTGTCATTTTCAAAAAAGCTAAATCTAGCTTATAATAAGCTAATATGGCAGCACTGTCAGCGCAGCGACTGTTGACCGCTGCCAACGATATGAATGATGTACAACTCAACATCACGTACATCATGTGCAGCAATTAACAAACTTTTGCATAAAAAGCTCATTTGTAGTTTTATAGTTTGTTCTCAATAGCAAAAGTTTGTCTCTCTTTTTAAACTCAAACTCTTCAGTTGGATGTCACGCATGCATCTCTAATTTTAACAAATTGCAAATTGTTGCTGTTGCTGTTGTCGTTGCTGTGGTTGCTGTTGCGCCTTAATTGGCAACAAGTGACAAGATTTTGTTTTTCTGCAATTTATTTGCCCAGCCAGTCAGCGTTGTGGGCAGGTGTGAAGCGACATTTATGTTTAGCTAGTCAAGTGCTAATGGAATTTGCGTCTAATTGCAAACATGCACACAAGCTTGTTAAGGCTTGTCCAGAATATTTGTGGATACAACCGCAATTTTACTGTTAACAAGCTTTATTTCAAATGTTGAGACAGCGCAGACTAAAAAATTTATGTTGCAGTTTTAAGATCTTTCAAGAAATTAAGAGCAACAGTTCAATTAAAATTTTATTATTAGCAGCAAAGCTTGAAAAAATGTGCAGAATTCGATTTAATTTAATTTAGAAATTATAAGCATAAGCTACAAAATTTTATAAATTGTTGTGCTAAAAATAAAAATTCCAGCTTTATATCTCTGACTGTTTTGGCTATAAAAATTTACTTATTTAAGCGATTTATTGCAGTTAAAGAAAAATTGTGCAAATATTTAAAATTTTATATGGATAAATATTTATTTAACATTAACAAAATGATTCATTAAGATTGCTCTAAAGCAACAATTGTTGCAAATATTGGAAAAAAAAAAGTTCTTTGCCTTTATTTCATTAGAGAAACACTTGAATTAAAATTTTTCAATATAAATCAATTCAATTTAAAATTTGTAAGCAATAAGCTACAAAATTTTTTAAATATTTGTGCTAACCCGTCCTTAAAAATTTCAGCTTTATACCTCTGACTGTTTTGACTATAAAAAGTTATTTATTTAAGAGTTTAATTGCAGGCAAAGAAAAATTGTGCAAATATTTAAAATGTTGTATGCATAAATATTTATTTAACATTAACAAAATGATTCATTGAGCATATTGCACAGCGGCAACAATTGCTGGCAATGATTGGAAAAATTTCAAAAGCCCCAAGCTTAACCCTTTAGAGCCAAAAGTTGCCTGAAGCGCACAAATCTCAGGCACTTATATAAACAATTTGTTGCTATATTTAGCTTGAAGTATATTAAATGAAAATATTAAAAAATGAACTCATTACTTATTATTTTTCTATATTTTTCTTAAAGAAAATATAAAAAAAATATAAACCAAAGGCTTTAATTAAAGCTTAACAAGCTTATTTGCATTTGTTGCTATCATTAGCTCAAAACTAAAGTCAACATAATAAAACTGCACTTATATATTTATTTTGTTTGCTATATATGAGCAGCTCAATAACTTTTTGCTCTTACTACGCAAATTGTTTATAAGCCATGTCAAGCTTTCAAAACTAATGAACTGCAACTTTTTAGAATAAACTCATTTATGCTTTAAGTTAATAAGTGCCTTGGCTCAACATTTTGTGGCAGGCTCTTATTGCGCCGATCAATAGAGTTGGCCATAGTTGAAACTGTAAAAAGCAGCAGACAACTCATTTGCAAGCTCTTCTTCTTTTTTTCAATTTGCTGGCAGCTAAGAAAATAAACTCTAAGCAGGTAAGAGATAAATATAACGAGCTGGGCAAAACTTCCCGGAATGATTTAAATGCAAAACGAAAAAAAGTAAGAAGTGAACATTTTAACACGCGGCTGGCTGCCAATGACAACTCAGCCCCCCAACTTGCTCCGCTTGCCACAGCACGTTGCAAGTTTATGCAAGAACGCCAAGACATTGCCGCAAATGAAGCAATTGCAGCAGCAGCGGCAGCAGCAGCAGCAAAGGAAACTGAAAATGAAAAACTACTTGCAACAGCAAGTGTGGGGCATGTGGCGTCAGTGTGCACAGTGCGACGAACGACGGACACAACAAAACATAAATTCCAATGAAATAAGTTGATTTATGCTGCTGTGCGCGCCGTGAGCTGACACCAAAGAGACCAGCAAACGAAGTCAACTCAAGCAGACCCCAGAGCAGCAGCAGCCAGAGCAACATCCACAGCTGGCCCAGGGTGAAGGTGAAAACGCAAGGCGCACAGCTCATATGCCATATTTCTCATATATGCTATATACTATTACTATAAGCAATATATATATATATATCTGCATATAGTACGCGCTGCACTTGAGCAACGTTGCGCTGCCACGTTGTGACGTGTGGCATGCAAAGTCAAAAATAACTAAGCAGCAACAACAACAACGAACAACAACAACAATATTTATTCTCTGCTACTTTAGCCCTTTAGTTCTTTTGGGGGTGTGGCACTTGGCGTTGATTGAATTATATTATTTTCTGCAGCAGCGGATACCATAAAAATCAAATGTTGCCGTCGTCGTCGTTGTTGTTGCTGCCACTTACAGCTGCAACCGCTTGCCGCTCAACTTTACCTTTGGCATTTGCACACAATCAAAAAGCTCATAGTTTATCGCTAGTGATGAACACGTGACAAATTAATCATGCAACGCTTCAACACGCTACTGTGCAACATTTACATAAATTTCTATGACACACAAATGCCTAAAGCCCAAAATAAATCACAAAATGTCACATGCGAAAGTTTTGCCAACTAATCCAAATGAAAAAAAAAAGCCACTCAAACTACTTTTGATTAAGCGTTAAAAATGTCGTAAAAATTTGAATAAAATTAATTTAGTTTATTTATTACTTTGCTTCAGTTCATTTTG
This sequence comes from Drosophila busckii, assembly GCF_011750605.1. Classification (NCBI taxonomy): domain Eukaryota; kingdom Metazoa; phylum Arthropoda; class Insecta; order Diptera; family Drosophilidae; genus Drosophila; species Drosophila busckii. The sequence goes on from NC_046605.1 coordinate 7,573,442, forward strand.
GCTCATTCTTTTATAATTGTTTTAGCATTTTGCTTCGTTTTCAAACAAGTGTAAGAAATTATGAAAAAAGTTGCAGATTTTTCTAACCTCCAGATTTAAATTTATTTATTAAATATTATATATAAAATTGCTAAGAAATGTTTACTATATTTATTACTATATTTATGCTCATTTTATGTTAAAGATATATTTATATATACGCGATAGACGCATATTATTTAGAAATTCTAAAGCAAAAATGTACTTTATTTATTACTTTGTTTTAATTCACCCAAATCAAAGAATTTATTACTTTGTTTTTCATTCAATTAATTAAAAGCCTTGTTGGCCATACATTTATGTTAATTTTCATTTTAATATGTCTTTAGCTAAATCTTTAAGCTTATTGAAGAATTATTAAAGCATTAGGCGGGACACTAGAATTTCTAAAACAAAATTTTACTTTATTTATTATTTCTTTTAATTCATTGAAGCTTTTTGATATAGTATTACATTTTTTAAAAATTCTAAAGCCTTAAATAATTAATTACTTTGGTTTGCAATCAATTAATTTAAAGCCTTGTTCGTTTTAATTGCCTATAAAATATTATAAATGAATATAAAAGAATTTTTAGAGCAGAAGTGTCAGTAGCAGCGCCGCTCGAAAAATTTATTAGAATTTTTGTTGAGCATAAATTTTTGATTTCTCTTGCTTGCTAATTTCAATTTATGTCAAAATTGTAACGTTAGCTAATATTTTTCCTCGAAAGTTTGCTGTTTAATTTAAATTAATTTTAATTTAATTCGTCTTAATTGCTTATAAAATATTATTAAAACGTTTATAAGAATTGTTGGGGCAGAAGTATCAGCCCCTCTATAAATTTTAAATTTCTCTTTATGATTTTCTATGACGTTTTCAATTCCTGTTAAAATTGTAACATATCTTAATATTTTTCTTCAAAAATTTGCTGTTTAATTTAAATTAATTCGTCTTAATTGCCTATAAAATATTATTCAAATGTTTTCAAGAATTTTAAGTGGGCCCCTCGATAAATTTATTAGAATTTGAGTTTTCTCTTTAAGATTTTCTATGAATTTTTCAATTCCTTTAACATTTCTTAATATTTTTCGACGCAAGTTTGCTGTTTATGTAAATGAGAAAAGCCTGGAGCGTCAATAAAATGTTCCATTTATTATATTTTGTATATATATTGTGAAATACTTGAAGCACGCTATTAATTTGCATTACAAAATTGAAAGACAGCTTGAGGGCATCAATCGCTTCACGCGCACAGAATATTTCTAGCGTTGGTCTCATGCGGCGTATGCGCAATGTTTAGCTTTAGAAGCTAAAACAAAAGAAATTTATAACAGCTAGGCAAAAGTGTAAATCATGAAATTATAAGCTATTTAATTAGCTGCAGAAGAAAATTCCAAACACACACACACACACACACACACACACAGCTCTGCTTTATGAGATTTTGAAATAGTGAAGCATGTTAATAAATTCAAACTGCAGACTGCTGAAAGAAATTTCCCCTCCCAAGGCTTGTGTGGGGCACATGTGTTTAGACCTAATTTAAATGAGTTTTTAGTTCATTGAATAATGCAGTTTGCTTATTAGACTGGACGCGCTTTGATGTTTATTTTCACATATTCGAAAAATGTGATTTGCATAGCTCTTTGCCACCTGTGTGTGCATGAGAAGGTGTTGTAAACACATGGACACACACACACACACACACATACATATGTATAAGCTAATGTGCAAGTTATGGCCTGGCCAGCTGCCTTTGCTGCTGTCAGTGTCATAAATTCTTGAACTGAGTCGCTGACTCCGACATCAACTTGCCAGCCATGTCGCGCAGTCGCAGTCGCCGTCGCCGCAGTCGCCTCAATCGCAGTTTGTTGCTTTCAACTTGCAACTTACAGTTGGGAGTTTGAGTTTTCATTTTCGTTTTATTTTTTTCGTGGCGGCTTCATTGGCTACAGTTGAAACGCTGTCGGACTTGTCAAGCGTCGACTTTTGTTGTTCTGCCGTGTGGCATGCACCTGCGCGATAAGATAAGCTCCAGCCAGCGGCTGCCTGCAGCGGAGTGTGTGGGGTGGGGTGTGGTACATGCTTAGAGGCAATCGGCGTCGTCAGCGGCATTTGCTTTTGGCTGCGGCTTGTAAGTAGCTTGCCTTTGTCTGCTTTGGCTGCTTTGCGACTGTTGTTCTGTTGTTCTTCAGCTTGTTATTGTAGGCACTTTGGGAATTACAGCAAATGAGCGTGTGCGGGAGTGCGGGGTTGGTGCTGGGTGTGGGGTGGGGGGTGTCTAACTGCTTGTTTCTTGGTATTCCACTGTGTGAATTTTCAAATTGCGCGTTGAGTTGTCTCAAAGCAACGAAGCAACGCTCAATGCTCAATCAACTTAAACAGAATTGCAAATCTTCAAATTGCAGTTGATTGGAAGGTTGCTAGGGTTGCGCAAATAATTATAAAAACAGCAGTTTAATGATTGGGACAAGCTGCACTAATAAGAAGTTTAAATCAAGCGTATGCTTTGGCATAAATTTTGGCATTTGCTTTAAATTTCATAAAATTGTTAATAAACTTTTAGTTAGAATTTAAAGGTAATTTGGCATTTGCTTTAAATTTTATTATATTGATGCTAAACTTTTAGTAAGAATTTCAAGCTAATTTGGCATTTCCTTTCATTTTCATTAAATTGAGTATAAACTTTTATTTGGAATCTCTTGATAATTCATATTAATAAAAAGTTGTTATATGGTAAATCATTTACTGCAATAATTTTGCTCTTTCTAGTTTTGCATGAAGTATAGCTATAGCTATATATCCATATACAAAGCTTATTAAATAATATTCTTGATCACACAAAATTTCGATTCTATTTAGAAATAGTTATTGCTCGATTGATTGCATCGATAGCGATAACAAATCATATAGATTAAATTGTTGTTCAAGCTTATCTATTAAGTTTAGCTTAAAAAACTTTATATCCACATCGATTAACGCCTTAATATCGATTACAAATTATCGCTATGAATTAAACTAAATTTGTCTAGCACTTGATATATAATAAATATATTTTGATTGTATAATATCGCTAGTATATAAACGTTATAAATTATATTTTTGCTTAAGCTTTTGCTGCTATTTTCACTTGATAATATTAAAAAAGAATAATCGAAGCTATGTATATCAAATATTCACATAATATCGATAGCAAATATAAATCGCTCTAAATTATATTCTTGATAAGCTTTCATACAAACTTTCTAACATCGCTTGCTACAGTATATATCTACGTATATTGCTTAGTCACCCATCGATTATAAATAAATAATTACAATAGTATTAAAAGCAGTGCACTTACCGTTTGCTACACATTAACAGTTGCTGTAATCATAAAGCGTTAAAATTAAATTAGCATACACATTAACATAAAACTTTAAAACTAGAAAAAAAATATTATTTTAATATTTAATTGCTGTAGTTTTTTTTTGGTTTTGTTAATTGAAAATTTCAGAGCTAAGCACTTTGCTTGATTATGATTTGCAGCAGTTGGAGTTCATATATAATTTTTTTTTGTGTAGGCAACATTAACATAAATGATTCGTAGTCTCTACTTTCACCCAAAACGCATTCCTAGCGCTTCGCTTATTGTTTCATTTGCGTATTCATAACTATAATTAGTGTGCGACCCCCTGCTAGTGGCATGCACCTTCACCTTCAGCACCAGCACTTTGAACCCCACAAAGAGGTAAAGCATGTAATTATGCCAGACAGAACAGCGAGACGGACAGACGGAATGTTTTTACCAAAAAGCATTTTAGAGTTGAGTGTAAGGTGTAAGTAAGCACTTTTCATATTACTCAGCGCTTTTAGCCAACAAGTGCAACAAGCAGTGGCAATGGAGAGAGTGGGAGACTGTGTGGGAGATTGGGCAGAGGGGAGGGTTTTCCAATCACAGTCGCTCGTTCCTTAATGTTTTAATTATGCGCCATTAACACAGGCTGCATATTTAGCAGTGAGGCAGGGCAGACGACATATGCCATGGGTCGTCGGGTGGGGTGGGTTGGGTTGGGGGGTGGGCAAGTACATCATTTCGACATTTGCCAACATGCATTAAAACAGCACAACACGGAAACAATGCCATTAGATATATCGCGTCGAGCAACGCCCATTTTTTGCACATTTTTTCGGCTGCCTTGATGTATTCAAAGGTTTACACACACACACGCACACCCTCGACTCACACACACACACACACATGCAGCACTTTGCAACCCCTAAAGTGTTGTGGTGGCATCTTAGCCCCGTTACCCCCGTCAGCATTCTCATCATTCTCTCTTGCCTTATATTCGGCACAGCAAAAATTAAAAGCATTAAAAATGCCCAAGGCACAAAAGGTAAGAAGCACAAATTGCTCGCAGTTAGAGTGAGTGCGAGTGAGTGCGCGAGCGAGAGGGTGCGAGCGCTCAGAAGGGAGCGGTGGCAACACCGAGGTGTTGCTGCTGCAATAACCTTGCCCGCAAAATAAAGAAGAAAAAAATACATTAAATAAAAAAACAAAGAAAGAAAATAGTAGTAATAAAGTTTTGCTGCCTTTTAGGGCAAACACAACTGCAGCATACGCTTTAAATTAAGTTGCAAATAAAATTAGTCAAAGTTATAGGCATATTTAGAATAATGACATATTTATAATAATAAATAAAGTCTCGAAATATGTCTCAAATATGCCTAATTAAGGATACTTAAGCCAAAGTTTGTTTTTAAAATAAAAAAAATAGAGTTTAAAATAAATAAGAATAGCTAGCAATGGAAACGTAGAAGGCAATAAAGTTTTAATTAAATTTTTCTTAAGCAAAATAATTTAAAAAAAAGTAAATTAAAAATTTAATTCAACTAATTTGTTTATATTTAAGCTTAATAAATTTGTAATAACATTTTTCATATACAAAATAAATATAAAAATGCAATTCAACAAATTTGTTTAGATTTATGTTACAAAAACAAAGGCAGACTTCATTGCAGTATAAGGTATAGCAACAGTTACAGTAAGCTATGAAATTATATAAAAAAAAGTTATAATATAAACAAAAAAAATTTTAAGAAGTAGCAATTTAAGTTATATTTAAGTAAAAGTTTAAGTTTATGACAGAAATTAAAAAAGAAAACTTGTTATCTAGACAAAGTTAGTTTAAGATATATTAAAACATTTGCAAAATTATAATAAAATAATATAAAATTATGTAAGTGAAGTAATTATAAGATATAATATTAAAAGAAATTGTAAAAATGCAGAGCAATGTAATTTATATATTTAAGTAAAAGATTAAAAGCAAACAAGAGCAGCAATATATATATACAAGAAATAGTTATATAAATAAATAAATAAATAGACAAAGTTAATTTTTGAATTATTTAAAATATGTCTGATAATATAAAATAAGTAATACGCAACTGCTAAAATATTTTTACATTGTTTTAATTTCTGTTTGAATTTTTTTAACAAGTCAATATACCCTTTGAGCATGTCCTTAATGCTGCAAGTGTATGAAAAGCAAACCCAAAAGACTATCCCAGTTATGCTGCCACATAACGGCGTGTGCCCCCCACTCTTCATCACTCTCTCTCCCACACACACACACACGAACTGGCGTCAAACAAATCGTTGTGGATTTTTATGAGTTTCTTCATCAAGCCAGCGCTCGTCGCCTCCCGCTCCTGCTCCCTGGACGACGAGCTAGAGCATTGTTTGTCTACTGACAGGCAGCAAACAGATTGTATTTATGCGCAGTGACTTGGTTACTGACATGGGGTGGATGTGGATGCAACTGATCAGCATGCAATACATATGCGCAGCGCCTTTATTCAGGTTACTACTTTTATTGATATGATGATGATGGTGGTGGCCAAAATGGTGGTGGTTGCTACTGGGAGATGCTGCTGCTGCTGCAGCCGCAATAATTGCGCGCTTGGATTTTTAGGGAGGCGGCACTGAAGCGGCTGTAATTTAATTTAAACGACACTTCACTTTGCAATTTACAGTATTTTGGGATATGGCCAACCCCTCGGGCCTCAGGTTGCGGCACGCCCCACGACAATTGAGTAACAATGCATAAAGTACAACGTGGCAACTAATGAGACAACATTTAATGCATTGACATTTTTAATATAAACTATTGCAAAGCGAAGCGGAAACAAACTCAGGGTCAAACTATTTGCTTTCCACACGAAATGAAATGAAATGAAAAGAAAATAACAAACCGTGTGACATGAAGATCCGGTGAGGGCAATGCGCCCCTTGCTTATTAAACTTCAACTGTTGGTTGTGACTCGCTTCAGTGCCACAAGTTGCATGCAACACACACACACACACACATACACATACAACGCTTTATACGTTTTTCTCTTTTTGGCGCTTTAGCACTGCACTTATGCTTATCAGCGCCCCAGACCCCAAAAGAGCGTGTTAAAGATAAGCCACGCAAGCTTTCATATTGTTTGCTCTACTAAACTCACACACACACAGCCATAAGCATATGTGTATGTGTGTGTCTGTACATCATAAATTATTATTATTGATTTCGATAAAGTGCATAGAACTTCTCACGTTTCCGGTGTTTGTTTCAGTTTCGATTCGGTTTATGCCTGGGAAAAGTTATGCCTGATAAGCTTGCAGCTCTTTGATTAGAACAAAAATAAATAGCTCATAAGCACTTATTATATAAGCAATGTCTATATATTAGACTGTGTGAAAAGTTGCTTAAACTATTTATCAATGCATATAAAACAACAACATAAAATTTAGCTGCTCAGTTTGAAAGTTTTTTGACTTTAATAGTTCCATAAAAAAGACAACATAAATTATTTTGAAAATTACAAAAGTTTTCTTTCGTTTTTTTATAGTAGCTGTTATTTTAATGTCTTCATCTTTTTTTTTTTTTGCTAATTTTTTAAAGGCATAAAAGTGAAAGAAAAGAAAATGTTTAGCTTAGTTAAAAGCAACTTTTAGCTTAATTTCATAGCTAAACAATTAATAGACGCAGTTTTACTTTTACTTTATAAAATTAAAATTTGAAAAAAAAACCTAAATTAACTATAAAACTATAAGATAAATATATTAAAATTTTGAAATGCTTACTGAAGTTTATATAAAAACAGAAGTAAATATAAAACTATAAGATAAAAATATTAAAATTTTGAAATGGTTACTGAAGTTTAAATAGAGTCAAAATTAGTTCATTCGAAATATATGTACAAAGTTCAAGTTAGTTTAACTAAAACTGAAAATCATGAATGAAGTTTTACTTTTATTTTTATAACTCATTGAAAATTAAACAAAATATATAAATTGAAATATTTAATTTTTTTAATTCCTCACTCAATTTTCACTTTACTTTACTTAAATTTTTTTAACTCATTGAGAATTATAACAAATATATTGAATTGAAATATTCAATTTATGTTGAATGCTTACTCAAGTTTCATACAAGTCCAAAACAATTATTTGGAAATATATTTAAAAATCATCAATGCACAAACTTTAATTCTTCAAATTAAAACTGAACATCAATTGCTTAAGATTTTTATATATAAATTTGTATAAATATAAATTCAAAGCGCCTAAGAACACATTGTTTAACTATATATAAGCAGCTTAAAGCTCATTAAAGCTTCCCAAGCGGCCAAAATATTTATTATCAGCGCTTTAGAACTTTCACTGCTTTCGGAAAAGCCGCAAGCTTCTTTTCAATTCTATCAATTTTAATGTTTTTACAATGAAAAGCATTTACCTAACAATTTATGTGAGCTTTCAATTTCGAATTGTGTAAATAAACAACTTTAAGCGGCATAGAAAATGCGACATAATTGTGCTGTAATCCTAACTAATGAACCGACACAAAATACAAGAAGAAGAAGCAATACTATATATATAAAGTATATACAAGAAGGAAAGCAATAATATGCAAATGTATTAAAAAAAGCAGCAGCAGAGACCACCAGGTGTTTGTATCTCACGCTACTCAGTCCGTCCCCCCCCCACTTGACCCTTGTGACCTCCAGTGCTTAGCTTTAGTTCGAGCTGCAGTTGCCATCAAATCAACAAATAAATAGACACATTTTGTGGGCCAAACGTATTAAAATGCAAATCAAACAAGCCCATAAAATTCAACAGAAAATTTAATTAAAATCGATGCGACACATTTCCAAAATGAGATACAAGCAACAACAACAACAACAACAAAAAAAAAACAAGCTGCAAGTTCTTGCAACGCTTTCCACGCTTTCCAAAGCAGCAGCAGCAACGTGGGCAGCGGCCTTTTTGCTTTTGGCTAATCAAAATATTTTTTTTGGCCACAATGCTGCTGCCCCACGCACATTTAAACTTGTTGCATATATTAATACTTGAATAAAATATCAAAATTCATGCATTGTTTAAATATTTAAAAATATAAATTGCGCGTTAAAAATGACAATAAAAAAACCTAAAGACATATTTTAATTTTTAAACAGCAAACAAAATAAAGTTTTAGTTGTGCCAGTTATGCAAAGCTGTTAAACTGGCTGAGCTGGTAGCAAGCAGATCCTAAGTTGATGCGTAACCAACACGCAGATAAGAATCTAATGGACAGTCCAACAACGAAAGAAAATTCTTACAGCCAAAGTAATTTAAGTTAATTAAGATAAGAGTAAGAAACTCAATCAGAAATGGGAAAACAAAACAGCAAAAAGTGTTGGTTATTGATAATTAAATAAGATAAAATACAATTTGACAATAATTAGGCACCAAAAGCTGCAATAACCGTCAAGAGTTAGTTTGGGAATGGGATTAGTAAGAGCAAGAAACAGAATTTTGGGCACTACATAAGAAATTTTGGAGCTAGACTTGAATAGAGAAAAGCTTAGGGAAATTAGGAGAAACGAAGAAGATTTAATAGGAAAATCTTAGGAAATTTAAAAGTAAAGTGAGAATAAAAATAATAGCAATAATAGTAAAGGAAATTTCTAGCTGACAAACAGAAAAAATAATTGTGGAACAATTTGAACTATACGTATAAGATTGAATAGGAAAATCTTAGGAAATTGGTTCTGACTTGATGAGCAATAATAAAACCAATAAAATAATATTAATTGAATTCTAGATATTAAATTGATTAATAAAAATAAATAGGAAAATCCTAGGCAAATTCAAAAGTAAATTGAGTAAAATAATTATAAGAAGAAGAAAAAGAATTTTAAAACAATTTGAACTATATATAAGATTGAATAAGAAAATTTGTTGGATCTGAATGATCACAAAACAATAAATTAACAATAAAATAATATTAATTGATTTCTATATATTAAATTGATAAATAATAAAAAGGAAAATTAAAAGTAAAGTGTTTAAAATAATAATAACAGTAATAAAAGTGAAGGATATTTCTAGTTGGCAATGGGACAAAAAAGAGAAATAATTCTGGGATAGTTTGAACTATATACGTAAAAAGATTAAATATGAATAGAAATTTATACTCAATTTTCAACAATAATAAAACCAATAAAATAATATTAATTAAATTCTACATTATTATAATATATTAAACAATTTAATAGATTAATAATCATTATTAAATTAGTGAATAATAAACAATTATTAAAGCATTTATATCGTTTATGTGAGTTGTCAGACCTTAAGACATTTTACATTTTTATATTTAATGCGCATTTAATTAGCACAAAATTATGTACATTATACAGTTTATTCAACTTTAAGTAATTTTTGTATACAGCTAATTTATATATTTAATTGTCAGTCAGACCGCTAAGCTTAAAGTTTTCTTTTTTTCTGTTGTGTGTGCAGTCAAAGGAAAAACACATGCTGATGATGTGAACGTCAGACGAGGCGACAGACAATGTGACAACAATGCTGGGGGAGCTGCTTTATAGCAGCATCACGTCTACCGGATGGATGCCTAATATATCAAAACAACGCCCAGGCCAGAGTGCGTGGTGAGTGCAAACAGAGCTGGGATTGAAGTCTGTGTAGACATATTTGGGAATTGAAGCAGCTTTGCGCTTAATAATTGTGCAGAGCAGAGAGAGGGGGGGTGAGCAGCACCTACACAACAAAATGTTTAACAAAAGGTCTGTCAAGAGTCAAGGCAATTGCAAGCGGCTGGACGAGCGCTGCGTCTGCCTGGACAGACTGTTTAGCTGTCATTTGTGTGCAGCGAGGCATAGAAATTTTGTTCCCCCTTTAGCCACCACCAAAAATTCATGCACTGCCGTTAATTATGGGAAGATTCTGCTGAAAACTTTCTTTGCTTATAGCCTGGACGCTATGCTTGGTTAGCTAACAAATTTATAGAGCGAAATGCAAATGCCAGCAGAAAAAATAAATAAATTGGTTTATTACATTTTTTCATTAGGCTGAGGCTGAGGCTGAGGCTGAGCATGACGCTGTTTGTCGTTGTCGCTGTCGTCGCGCAAATCAACGACAATCAAATAAAGTTTAAATACATATTTTTATTTCATTACACACTTGAGCAGCGACGAGCGGCGACGAGGTCCGCGCCAGCTTAAGGTCCCATTGTTGGCTTGTCTTGGAGATTCTCAACAGTCTACGCTTGATAATAATGATGTTGATATGATGATAATGCTGCAAATGATGTGCCTCAGCCTCAGTCGCTGTGCCACAGACTTTGCGGCCAAGTGCTAACGATTTGGCAATGGCCACAGCAGCTCGCCTAGTCGCCAAGTTTAGCTGCAAGTTGTGAATTGCTGTATACACTAACCCTAGACATATATATGGCTTTGACTTTAGCGCTATAACTTTGATTTATAATTGAAGCAAGCCGCAGAAATTTATTTACAAATACTTTGACTTTGCGACTGCAATAAACTTGCCACAAGTTTTATGACTTCATATTAACTGCCTAAGCGCTGTCTTTTATATTAATAAAAATAATATAAATATATTTTTTTTGCCAGTGCCTCATAAATAACCATAAACCTGATCTATGTTTATAATAAACCACAATTATTTTACCAACAAGATTTGCCCATCGCAGGATTATAGTGCGGCTCCCATCACGTGTGTGCTACGTTTGGGCCATCTCTAGTTGTGAGGCTATTGCGATTTGTGGCTACAGGTTTTTCCTTCCTTTTATTTTCGCCTTGTGCCTGTGTCTCGCTTTTTGCTTTTTTGCTGTTTTGGTTTTGTTTTATTTTTGGCTTTAAGCTGGTGTGACTGACCAAAGCGACGGATTCGACAAGAGTCGAGAGTTGGGGCACTAGCCTCTGACATCGACACCCCGACTTGGGCTTGAAGCGCGTTGCACAGTGGTGCGCAACAAATAGTTTTTAGTGAAATAGTGCGAATAAAATAGTTGCTGTGTTGAATACTATAGCAAATATATAAAATAAAACTGCAAATGTTGCTAAAAACAGTTGCTGTTTTTGTATAAAACAAGTAACAAATATAAAATGAAATTTGAAAAAATTATAAGTCAAATTTGAAGTAAATTGAAAATCATTTTTAAGCAACATCAGTGGAAAAAATTCAAAAATTAGTCAGATTGAAATAATTTTTTTACTTTAAGTGATGAAATATTATTTTACTCTCAATGATATAAACAATTGTTTACGAAAAATTATATAAGGCTTGATAATTATATTATACTTTATTTTTTATACTGACTTTTTTTATTTTATACGAATTGTTGGTAACTTTTCTTTATTTTATACGAATTATTGCTGACTTTTCTTTATTTTATGCAAATTGTTATACTGACTTTTCATTATTTTATTCGAATTGTTATACTGACTTATTTTTTATTTTATACGAATTTTTGCAGCCACATATTTCAAATAGTAAAAATATACTAGCACACAAAAAAAAATCTATAACTAAAGCTGTTACTAAAAATATATAATCAAGCATTTTTTTTTTATGTTATATATAAATATTTTTCTATATTTTATTTCACACTTAAAAGTTATCTTTGATTGTTATGTTGATTGTAATTGCATGTTTTATGGCTTTTGCCACACTGTGCAGCGCTGCGAATGTAACAACAACAATGTAACTTGTTGGTTACAACAGCAACAACAACAACAACAAGTGAGCTCAGTTCAGCTGCACTGTTAGTATAAATTCTCGCCTTTCATTTTGGCGAGTAGTCACGATTTATGCGAAATCATTATAGGCGAGTTTTTTTTAGTATTTACGACGCGACTTTTATCTGCAGGAAGAAGACACTACACAGACACAAATACATGCGCATATATATACCGATATATATATATATATATTGTATACTATAATTGCAGTTGAGTCAATTAAATACATAGATTGCGGCTTGTCGATAAGACATTAACCTTCTCTACTCGCGCTCTCAGACTTTTACCCAACGCTATATCTTTAACTATATACAAAATGGCAGGTCATTTCACTTAGATTGAAAAGTGTGTGTGTGTGTGGGGCAGGCAGAAAGAAAGGCCTGCCAAGTGGCATGCCCCCTCTAACTTTTGCCGAGAGTCGAGGTTTAAGTAGCGCAACAATTTATGAAGACATGAAATGACTTTGATGTTTTTAGCTGCCGTTGCCCGTTGCAATGCCAAACACTCAGTGAATGTGAATGGTTTATGTTTGCAAAGGAATTGCCAACATTTTGCATGACTTGGCTAAAGAATCGCGCATTGAGCTTTAACTCTTAACTCAAAATTTAGCAATTTGTAATTGACAAACTGTTGCGTGGTAAATAACAAAAAAAAAAAAAAAAGCAAAACCAAAAGACAGCGCAAACGGCACGGAAATGATTGAATTTTAAGATAACTTTATAATTGTGTCTCTCTCGCATTCGCGTAAAACTTGAGTTCAACTTGAAGTTGAAGCTTTGCGGTAAAAGTTAGTTAAAAAAGAAAGACAGCAGAATATACAAAGCTATAGTCATTGCATTGTATTTATTTCGCATTCATTCTTTTAATTTAATGCACAGGAATGAAAACTGTGCTCAGCACTGCTTAAGAGCCGAAGAGCAAATCGAGGCCTTAGCATAATAATATAAATATAAATATTTGGGCAATAGAACATTTTATTGCAAGCTTAGCCTTGAGTTTGATTAATTTATATTTAAACTAAAATATATGTCAGTCTTAAAATATTTTTGAACGATGTCAAAAGGAATGTAAACTGTGCCGAGGACTGCTGAAGCGACCCCAACAGAAATTCTAGGGCTAATCATAATAATATAAATATAAATATTTAGGCAATGCATAATTTTATTGCAAGCTTAGCCTTGAGTTTGATTAATTTATATTTAAACTAAAACGTATGTAAGTCTTAAAATATAAAAGCAATGAAAGCTGTTCTCAGTACTGCTGAAGACTCTAACAGAAATTCTAGGCCTTATCATAATAAATTAATATTAATAATATATAAATATAAATAATTGGGCAATGCAACATTTTGTTGCAAGCTTAAACTATTTAGTTAGCATTTTGTCAAAGTTTGATTAATTTAAATTTAAGTCTAAATATATTTAAACGACATTGGAAATAAAATTATGAAACTTGTATTGATTTTTTCAAAGAAATTATCATCAGCACCTTTTCAACTATTTATTCAACTGTAGCATAATTTTTAAAAAATATTTCTTGTATTAAGGAGTGTCATTATTTATTTGAGCAGTGTCGTTATATACCTGATTTGTTTATAACAAAAGTAAGAGTAAAAAACATTAAGCTTTCAACATACATTTCCAGTTAAATCTTTCACATAAATCACGCATTTCAAGCGTCGCTAAATTCTTAGAAAAAATAAAGTCATTATGCATAATAATTTTGTGTTGTTTCTAATCCGCCACACAACAAACACTTTTAATTTGATTATTTATTTGTCAGCAGCTTTTGAGCCAAAAAAGTTTGTTGGGTCGTGGACTTGATTTCCAAAGTTGTTTTACTTGAATTTTAAGTGCCCGCTGTTTGGTTCATTAGGCAACAATTAAGCAACAGTTAAGCTTATGCTTAATATGCTTAATAATATAAAGCCATGTTTATGCTATAAATAAATACTACACAGTTGAGCATGTAAATAAATAGTTCAAGAAGCTTTTCTTTAAGGCCAAGTTGGCTTTCACTAACCTTAATACTAACAAGAAAGAGAATAAGCAGAGGAAAAGGAAAAGCGCAAGAATTCCAAACACCTCTCAATAGTTTGTGCGGCCATCAATTGTAATCAACACTTTTATGTGATCTAAATCCAATTCACAACTAATTACAAACTGCAATTAACGTGATTTTAGATTTGAAAATAGCGCACTTAACACTTTTAATTGTGTGCTAAATAGTAAAACGACTAAATATAGACGTAAATCAATTGGGCGGCGTGTATATAAAATTCCAGCAAATGAGCAGACAAGTTGGAATTTATATATGAGCGCTTAATTTATTCAATTCCTGGTAACTAGCAAAGTCAAAGCGAATGCAGTTAAGAGTCATTGCACTTAAGTCTAGAGCAGCTTTTAGCACAATGGAAGTTGCAATTCAAAGGTTGATATTGATCTATGATTCGTAGAATTTTAACAGCTGCTGATTAGCTAAATGCAGTGGCACTAACACTATGAAAACATCACTAGCAAGTTAAAAGGAAATTAGCCCTCATAGCTGCCATATAGATTACAAAATATTTAGCTAGAAAATATATAAATTAAGTTTACTATAAGCTAAGCTAAGCAATTAGCTTTGCTACTGCGTAATGCAAACAATTTTATAACAATAATAATAGTTAAAATGCAATATTAGCATAAATAGTTAATCAAATAATTAATTTCTAATTAGATAAATTTTAAATTTGTTTAGATGCAGCTAATTCTTTTTGCACTAATAAATAAAAGACTTTTATTAAACTAAATTTAGCGCACAACTTTTATCTATAATTAGCTTGCAGCGCTTATTTTAACATATTTGTCAATTTTGATGATTATGAAGTGCAATTTATAGTCTCATAGCGCAGTCTATTAAGATTAAGTACAGCTCCCTCTATTCCAGCCCTAGACTCATCTACATTGCAGCTCTACCCCTGCTGCTGCTTAATTTCTTATCTTGTAAGTAGTTTTGTTTATTTACACTTTATGTGTGTGCGCGTCTGTCGCTGCTGCTGCCGCTGCTGCAGTCGCAGTCGCTGTCTATGTTTTTAAGTGTTTTGTTTTGCTTTATTTCTTACTTGTTTTTTAAGCAAGCGATTAGTGGCAGCGGCGGCTTCCGTTTATGTCTGTGTGTGTGCGTGTGTGTGTGAATTGTTGGCGAGGGACAATGAAAATTTGTTGCTTGACAAAATAAAAACAAAACGTTTTCCATTTGCCAACACACATGCATACATAAGTGGAGCCTGTCTACACGCACTCGACTAATGTCAATTGTCAATGTATTGGAAATAACAGCCAAATCAATGTGAATGAGACTACGGACGGACGGACAGCCACTCAATGATTGTTATTAGTGCATTGCTTGTGGAGTGCGTCTGTGTATATCTAATTTAGCATTGATGTGTACATTAAGTTTTTCGTATTGCTAGGCATACAAATTGTCGTAAAACATTAGTGTCCCTTGAGATTAGAGAGAGCCGTCGAGCATGTTGGGAACAGCGAAAAGTTGGAAGTTGTCGTAGCGCCGCAGGGGCGGAGTTTGTGGGCTAGGAAAAAAGGCTGGCTCATCGCCCTTTTATTTGACATAGGCAATATTTATTGCGAATTCATTTTAATGTAGAAGAAACTAAACGCAGACAAGCTCACAAACACACACACACACACACACATAGACAGCAGCGAGCCCGTGTCGCTCTGACAAAGCAAAATGCCGAAATACGAATACGCCAGCAAAATAAATAAATACACACACACACAGACAAACGCAGCAGACTGACAGACAGACTGAACGGGCAGCAAATTTCAGTAGCACAGCATTCAGCGCTGCTGTGCGAGTGAGCAACACTTAGCCCAGTGCAAGCGAGAGCGCGCATACAAATTTCGACAGAGGGTAAGTTGTGCGTTTGTCCCACCCAAAAACGTCAGGAAATCCTTTGTGTATGCGTCTGTGCTACTGCGTATGTGTGTGTGTGCGCATTTGTTTGTCAACTGGCCATAGCATAAAAATGCTAATACAAAAATATACTAACTACCAGCAAATTGTTCGTGTGTAAGTGAGTTGTTATTGTTGTTGTTGTTGCTGTTGTTGGCACCTATACACAAATTGAGTGAGGTAAACTAAAATGGCCACACTTACCGTTTACTTAGTCGAAAGTGTTAAGTCAATAACAAACAGCCAAACAGCACGTTTATTCCAAAAACAAATTTTTTTATCACCGTATAGCACACAAGTAAATTTCACGCACAGTTAGAGTAGCATATTAAATGATGCTCTGAGCACTTGCAAAATTACCGCTTTTGTATTATTGCTTATTGCGCTTTTGTATTCCGATTCTTTCTTATTTCTTATTTACTTTTTGTTGTTGTTGTATTATTGCTATTGCTTGCCTGCTAGTCGCCAAACGAAATTCAGGAATTTCAAGTGGAAATCTCGTTTGAGCACCTTTTCAATGGTAATACTGCGACGGCGGCGTTGGAGTTGTTGTTGTTATTATTGTGTTGTTAGCCGCTAAGAAAACTTTTGCACCGCCACCATAAAATTTTTGGTGGCCTTTTTGCTTATTGGAAAACAGTCACACTAACAAAACTAGTTTCGTTCTTGTTTTTCTAATCAGAGTTAGCACTCAAGGCTTCAAATTCTGTTCGCCGTCGTTTAATTCATTACACTTATTTAATTCGAATTGTATTTTTGCCGCTGCGCGAAAAACACGTCCGCTCGCTTTCACCGTCAATATTATTTTAATTTTGTTTTAGTCTAAACAGCTATCAAAGGAAAGTTCGAACATTGTGCGAGCGAGAGATCCGTGTTCGAGTTCGTCTCAAACGCCGACGATAGCTATTTGTAATCGCTTCTTTGTTGCTATCGGCATTGTAAGATTTGAAATTGCTATGAAATGTTTGCAATGGAAATCATATTATAATATTATAATTCCTCTAGCAAGCAATTTACAGCTAATAATATTTTTAGCCTCTTTAATGCCATATAAAACATATGAGCGCTTTGCAACATGTTTCGGAAGCTATTGGTCAAACAGTGCTGGGAAAGTCGCTTGAGTAGCTAAATCTAGCTTTTTTGCAACGATAGATTTACGCGCTCACAATAATATACAATTAAACTAATTTGATTTAGCATTTTCGATTTATATACATAAACTATAACTCAGTAGTGCTAACGCTTAGGCAATAGCCGTAAGAACAAATATTGTAGGTAAAACTGACGGGGACACCCTGCAGCGCGGCGTTGCCAACTAGCATTATGCAGAGCAATTGGCAACATTTGTGACAAAGGCGCGTGCGTGACGTTTTTAAAATACTGCAGATTAGTTTGTTGCATTTATAAAAAAATGTACGATGCGCATGTGGAAAACAACAAAATGTACTTAAAATTAGTGACAGGCCTGCAAAAAATCAGTAACGAAAGTGGCAGACTCGTTTCTGCTGCGTCGTTTCCGTGAACCTTTGTTTAGGCGCTTCCGTTTCAAAAGGGCAAAAGATGACTGGTCACGTTTATTAATCGGCTTAAAATTGAGGTTGCCCTGCGCAAATGCGTAGCACTTAACTACCCGACACGTCTGGGTTCCAGCGACGTCAGACGTTAAGCATAAAATATGAGAGGGGTTGCTGGTAATGCGTTGAAAAAAATATTTAAAGATTTACATAGCTTTTGTTTATAACATTGTCTGCTAAGCATGTAACTATGAACAAAAGGCATGTGCCAGCTGCGAGGAAGCTGCCAAAGAAAGCAAAACTGGACGCCAAGAGGAATTCAAAAACTACGGATATAAATTGAAATGTTTAGATCAGTTGAGGTCAAATCACTTACCCTTTGTTTATTTGCATTGGTTTCTTGCCATGAAACAAATCCAACTGACCAGTTCTTCTGCTGCTTCTTAAGCTTAATGCTACATTTCTTAATTTAACTATAAAGTTGTCACTATAAAATTGACAATAGCAATTAACACATTCATAATTCATCAAAATACATATATTATATAATTCGTTATAGTAGTATATTCTAGAGAGCTACAAAATAGTATTCGTGTATAACTAGGTGCTAATCAAGTCTAGAAAGCAAAGCAGATATGTGATCCTCTCAGTAGTATTAGTATATGTGTACGATATTAGTCATTAAATCACAGATGTATTATTATTACTTTGACCCGCACGCTGCTGCGTCAGTGTGACGCCCACGCCAGGCGTCTGATCTGGTGGCTCGGCATTAAGCACTAGATTCTCAATCGAACGAAACGAGGCATCCTCCAGATGTGTGGACATGGCGGGCGGACGTGGCAACGTGTGGGCAATGCCAGCGCTGAAGCGAGGCGGACGATGACGCACAGAGGAACGCAATATGGTGACCACATCCTCTGCGGTATAGGGACGTTGTTGTTCCTGTGCGCCCTGACCACGCTGCAGCGTAGGCGTGCTCGAGGCCGAGGCGGGACGCTGCAGCTTGCGGCCAAGCGACTGTGAACGTTGTGCGTAACCAACTGGACGCTGATCAATCTCAATGGACTCGGGACTGCTGCTATCAACAACGTCAGTGGTGTGTACACTTGAGCCCGAGGGATTGGTCAGTATGGTGAGATAATCAGGCGGCGCAGCATTCGAGGGTGATTCGGCATCAAGTGTTAAGACGGGACGTGCGCCAAGTACACTAAACATTGTAAATTTTTAGATTAAATCTTTGAATTGAATTGCTAAGCTGCAAGCTGCTTACCGACGCACGCTGCGTCGAATGCTCTGACGCAAAAGTTTGGCCAAACGGGCACCCGTGGCAGTTGTATAGGACGGCGGCGGTGTATACTTGGGCGGTGCATCATTCTGTAGCTCATGCTGCACTTGTTCCTGCTGCTGTGTGGTAGCATTACGTCGTCCAAGCGCAGATCTTTGACGCGCCGACGGACGACGCAGCTCATCACCATCCTCAGGCGGACGATACAGCAGCTGTATGCGCTATAAATAAGAAATAGATTAATGCAAAGTACAAATAAACAAAATAAATGAAGGGTACCTCCAATATGTCTGCAGGACCGCTCGTTAAGTAGCGATAGATTTGCACTATAGCCGTTACGGGTATAATCAAGACAATGCCGATTTGTATAAGGCTGCCCATTTTGCGGCTCCAGTAAAGAAAATAGCTCTTGCCGCGCCAATAATAGAACTGATTTGACAGCGAGGCCTTGTAGTCAATCACAGAGAGCGTTATCAGACCTATGGGCAGCAGCACATTCCAGGATAACGCCAGAAACGCAGACATGGAGCCGCACATGCGCAGATCATTGACCAAATCATCGCCATTGTAGGGACGGCCGCGTATCAGAAAGACGCCAAAGATTTGCGCTGCCCATATAATGGGTATAAACCAAGCGCCGCCCAGCAAAAAGTCCACATAATACAATATGGAAATGCCCATTTCTGTGGCAAAGGGTATGCTCAGCAGCAGTCCAGTGACGCAGCTTAGCAGCACGGAGCTGGTCGAGTTGCCCAAGGCGCTGGAAATGGGTTTCCACATGACGCACAGTTGCGCTAGACCAAAGCACGCAAACATGCCAAAGGCTACAGCAGCCCATACCCAAGAGATGACATCGCTGGCCAACGATAGCACCGCAGGCAAAAGTTCGGTAATAAAACGCAGCGCCTGAAATCCGCTTTCAATATGTATAATCGTCTTATTGCGTCTATAGGTTTCGCCTATGAAGGAAGAATAGTGTGGCACCAATGCGCGTGGATAGGACAACAATTGTGGATTAGTGTGCGCCTGCAGCGAATACACCGAAGTAGAGCTCTCTGGAAATTCTGCAATACACAAATAATTAGCCATAGCTTAAATGCAAGTTAAGTTGCTGCTTACCAAATGATCCAGGCACATAGATATAGCCATGATGCCGCAATATTTGCGCACAGCAAATCGCCAGCAGCGCAACTGCAGCCAGCGCCAACATTGTTAGCAGCACTATTAATATAGCATCTCGCCTTAAGGTTGTTTTGCCTGCCGTTGCATGCGTACGACTTGTTATGGCTATAACAGAGGCACCCAGCAGTCCCCAGGTGAGAAATGTCTCCTGTGCAGCCGCCGTCCAAGTATTCGAGTTCACCAGAAAGTCATCCAAGTCGGTAAAAATATTCTGTGCATATAAAGAGATAAGCAATTAGTATGGGAAATTAAGAACAACATACAGCCATAATATTGATTGAAGCATTGCCAACGTAAAAATGTTCTGGTTAAATTAACATTCGAATAAATATAATGGAATAATTATGTTTAGAGCAATATAATGCATACAGATTGATTGAGAAAATAAAGAAAATAAATAATTAGCAATTACAAATTGATAAACACTTTTGAATAGATTAAAAAGCGGTATATACAAAAATTACTTATAGTAGGTAATTGTGAATTTTAAAGTGTAAAACATATTTGAACAGGCTGCAGTTTCTTCAAAGTAAAAATACATTTACAATCTCAATTCATACTTTGGATTAAAGTAGTTGATTCAACATTTAAATGCATATAATAGAAAACCTCTTATAATAAACTCTAATCTAATCTCAATATATGAATTCTAGCTCTTCTTAATTAGCTTGTCTCCCGCTTCCATTTCAAATCCCCACCTGAAGACTTGCTGGATCCACCACGCTCACAAATTTGCCAGTGACTGCAATTAGCGCCATCAGCGGCAATGTGTTGATGAGAAATGCGAGCTTGCCCAGCGACTTTAGACCCTTGCAGAGTATCAAGAACACCGCTGCCCAGATGAGGGCCAAGTAGAAAGCCAGCTGCTGAACAAAAAACAAACGTTATAGCAGCGAATCAAAAAGGAAAAGCACAACTTACGCGATCGTTAACATGGAAGCGCACACCACTCGACTTGGCCAGATGCATATCCTTGGCCATGTGCAGTCGCTGCAGCACAACGACATTGAAGTACTCGGCCACAGTGTGCGTCAGATTGCCCGTATCGTTGGTATCATAGCGATAGGGAAAGGCTAGCTCCTGCCAGCGGTAAACGCTGCGTGTGGGCGTGGGGAAGACGTCGCGCAGGTAAACCAAGATCCAGGCAACCGATACCGTTGAATAGATAGCTAGAAAGCATTGCACCATAACCAGCGCAATGCCGACGCCACAGCAAATGGGACTTATTTTCCACATGGAGACGGGACCCGCTTTGATTTTGGCGCCCAAACACATTTGCAGCCAAAACAAAGGAATACCAAAGAGTATGGAGAGCATAAGAAATTGCAGCAGAAAGTTGCCGCCATAGTTGATGGTGAGCACGGCAAAGCGACAAAGATTAAAGACGCCCACAGTGCAGCCAAGCAGCGCCAAGCTGCGACTGCAGGCATGCGGCCAATAGCTATTGAAGCCACATTTCTCACGCAGCAGCTGCAGCTGTGGCTCCAGCGGCGCAATGCTATTGCTAACGCTGCTGCTGCCGGCGCTGCACATGGTCGTCTGCGTATTCTGTGCCAGCTCCAGCTGCTGCTGCTCTGCCGTTTGGCTGGCGGTGAAGCTGTCGCTGCCCGAGCTGCTGCTGCTGCTGCTGTTGCTGCTCACCATGGACACCGGACTGGGTATGCGTGAGGAGCGTGTGGAACTTAGCTCCGAGCAGAGCGTGGACATCATTGCATGCGTTGGCGTCTCCAGCTGCTCACGTTGTCGCGTCGACTGCGCTGCGGGCGCACTCTGCGGTCGGCTTGTTGGCGATACAATGCCACGCACTGGACTCATAGTGGGATGCCCCTCCAGACGACGACCATACTGACGTGGTCGCTGCTCCAGCTGCTCGCTAACAGCGCGCGCTGTGCGCTGCTCGTTCTGCAGCAAATTGTCAAAGATATGCGCCTCGGTTAGCATTTGCAACGCGCGTCCCGGTGGCGCCTCCTGTGATAAACAGCGACGCATTTCTTGCGTTGCGTGTCGCTCGCTGGGCAAATTAACCAGCAGCATGTGTGGCTCCAGCGCCTGCTCCACTTGCTCGCCGCTCTCTTTGGTATTCTCATCAGCTTGTCCCAAGGCACGTCGCAGCGACTGACGTCGTCGCCATACCTCGCCTGCTGCACTGCCCTCAGTTTCCGCAGCGCCTGTTTATAAATTAAAACACAACAATTAACACTTGTTTATAACAGACTTTCACTAATTCAACAAATTTCATGACCTGCGCCGCTGCCTTTCACATTCTTGCTCTACTTCTGTTGCTTGCCTTTTCGACTTGACTTAGAGCCTATTTTAACAACTTGTTGTACAAGCATTCTTTTATTTATGACTATAATTAGGGCCTGTCTGCTTATAATTGCTTTAATTCATTTAATCATAGCACGCAAAGTGTGTTAACTACAGTCAAAAACTTGCTAGAAAGATTAAGCTTATCTCAAGTGCTTCAAAAATTCACACAACACACAGTGTAATAGAAATTTTTGAATGAATGTTTGATTCCCAATGGAAAACTAATTGTTTTTTTATTATACTTGATTTATGCGTTATCACAAAATGTCAAAAAACATGCTTAGATATTTATTTTATGCAAAAAAAACTCTAATCATTAAAAAAATAACCTACTTTATTGGTCTCCAATGACTCAATTCTGTCTAAATTTGCATTTTTAATTTAGTGCAATTTTGTTTTTATCTTTTCAAGATTAAAATGCATGAATCATTGAATTATAACTTGTTTGATTTCAAATTCTGCTTGCTGAACTAACTAATTTTACTGCCTTATATTTGCTAAACATTCGCTGCACTAAACACAAAATTAGTTACACTTAAATTGTTAAATAGTTTACCTTTTGCACCTGTTGTTGGCGTCAGACCGCAGCTGAAAGTTTTGCGCATTTGATGACCGCGCTGAAACTCATGGGCATCTAATGCTGACGTCGCTGCTGCTGCTGACTCCTCAGTCAGCTGTCTTTGGGGCTGCTGCTTGCGTTTGCCACTTAGCGGCAACGTGCGTGTGCGTGCATCAGCTGGTGGCAGCTGTGCGGCAAAGAGCAGCGATTGTGGTGGCTCATCTTGGTCTAGCTGCTCCAGATAATTGTCCAAGTCCATTAAATAATGCTCGAGCTTATCATCATCGGAGCAAGTGGCGCTTGAATTAAGCGATGAGCTGCAATTGCCATGCACATCCAAAATGGCATCCAGCTCGTTGAGCACATTGAAAGCTTCCTCATCCACCAGTGACTCCGCCGTGCTTTGCTTAATGGGCGTGCTCAGCGGCGGCTCCGGATTGTGTTCACAGAATGCAGCGCATTCCTCATCCAATGGCAATGCGGGCATTTTGAAGCCCAAACTTTGCGCACTTGGTGGTGAGTGGAATCCGTGCGGCGTTTGCTGTATTTCAATTAGATCCTCATCGCTTGGCTCGTCGTCGTAATAGTCGCAGGCTTGCTTTATTGATTCGCTTGACAAACTATTCGAGAGACCATAACTCTCTGGCTCTCTTGATGCAATTTGCACTTGCTGCTGCTGCTGTTGTTGTTGCTTACGTTGCTCTTTAGCTGTTTTTGGCGTGGGCAAGCTTGCGTAGGCGTTTGAATTGCGCTTAAATTCCCGGCTCATTGCCGCTCCTCCCACTACTCGCTCTTTATTGTTCATTTTGTGAGCATATCAGCTGTTGTTTTGATTGCAAGCGCCGTTGCACAAGCAGTGTTGCCAATTTAGCTTATTTTTGGCTAATTTAGCTAATTTTCTATTTTTTTAATGCAATTGCTGAAAATACATATAAAAAATAATTAAAATCAATAAATGGTGTGCCATTCAATAATATTTTTTTCTAATTTTTTGTTCTGTTCAACATCCTTACTGACCAGCAGTAGTGTTGGCTAGTGAGCCAAACTCGTTGTGGCAGGTCAGTGCGCGCGCCTAACGGTGCATGCTAACAATTTGAAATATAACACCTGTGCGCTTGAATGGCATATTTTATATATATTTTTTTTTTATTTAAAGCGATAGACAAGTGCAATCAAATGCAAACAAGCGCGTGCTTCTGCGCACGTGAAAGAAACATCTGTCCCAGGCAAAGCAACAACACTAACCAGAAAATGAAATAAATAAATAAAAAGTAGTAGCAACAAATATATAGACAGATGTATGGTATATATGTTTGTTTGTATGTAGCTAGCTGAGGCAAAAGCAAAGCAGCGTGCAATGTTCATTCAACTGATCAGGTGAACGTACTTCCGTTCATAAGTTTTTGCTGTTTTTTTTTTGCGTTTGATTTTTTTTAAGGCTGATTGTGTGGCAAGGGAGTGCCCACAATATAAAAAATATGAAATATAAATGTTGTTTCCAAGCAGGGCTGCAAAATTTAATTTCTATGTGATTTTCGAGTTGCACTTGAAATCCAAGTAAGCTTATTTGGTTCGGAGCAGCTACTGCTGGTGGTGGTAGCATAGTTTTAAATGTAATTCCAGTTTTGAACCGGTTTGCAGCCCTGATACACACACTCCTCTATGCGTATTGTTGTATGTATGTCTAGTGTCTTGCCTCGATTAAGCCAAATGTCTTTTAGTGGCCAACAGCATAGCTACAAGAGCTACAACAGCTCCGGTTTGCTGCTTGTTATTATTATTTCTTTATTTTGCATATAACCGTGACCTTCTAACGAGGTGTATATTTTTTGTCAGGCAGCTATAAAAATGTTAACACAATGTGAAGCAAACACAAACTGCGTGCACAAGCCGCCACAAGAGAGAGAGCGCGAAAAAGAGAGAGGGAGGGAGTAGATCGCAAAATAAACGCCTTTTGTGTGAACTACTTTATTTAAGCTAACAGAATGAGAGCAATGGCGGGAGGGCAGCGTTAGCGGGCAGCAGTTTGTATATTAATTGTTGACTCAAGAGGTCAGATTATTTAGCATACAAATGCCATTGATCGCGAATTCACATACTCTTGCAAGCAGTTGAACCTTACCGTTAAATTTCGAGTAAAAGTAAACAATGCAATAAGCAATTAGTGCACGTGAGCGAGAGAGTGAGAGAGAGCGAGCGAGCGAGCAAGAAAGGTGGAGTGAGGGCTGGCTACTGACCTTCACGAGCGCGTTAAATGATAAACAGTTTCAAAGACAGACAGACAGACACAGCTGCAACTTGTTTTAATTTCATTTGCTAAAACTCGCAATTTTACAATGAACATTGACATTCAGCACAAAATTAAAATAAAACTAGTTAATCGACAAGTTTGGAGAGCAAGCGATTAATGCACACACACACACACACACACACAAACAAGCGCACGCAGCGCAGCTAAACAAACTGAGAGCATAAGAGCGTAGCATGCATACATACACACACACATACACATTAATATGTTTGCAATGCTGCTGCAGCGAGAGTTTAATTCAACTCGGGATTAATCTTGTGCTTGCATGTGTCTGTGTGTGTGTGTACGTGTGAACGCCAATTGCATGCATGAGTAATAGTAGCAAACATTTCTATTTCAAATGGCAATTAAGTTCAAAAAATCAACTATTGCAACGATCACTTACATATACATATGCAAGCGAGCGCACACTCAACCACAAACGATAAACTCAAATTCAAAACAAGAACGCGGAATTTATTACTATTTACATGATAAATATATAGACACATACATATATACGTATATATCAGCGTTTTAACGGTAACTGTCTCCCTGCTGTTGAAATACTTTTTTTTTCGACAACACTCACACACACACACACATTACGCGCGCCCCAGTTGTATGGAATAACTGTTCTTATGGCAACCCAAAAAGTACAAACAACAAAAATTAAAACTGCTGAGCTTCTGATTTTTTGTTGTTTTATGTTTATATTATATGCATAATTTTTTGGGGCGCAAGCTTTTTGTTTGGGGGAATACCTTGGGGATTTGTCACACAGTTGAGTGTGTCAGCGCCACCTGGCGTCATCTGCTTGGCATTTGACACCAATAAAAAAAATTCAACCAGAATCAAATGAAAACAGAGACGCGACGCTCAGATTTTTAGAGGATGATCCACCAATTGAGAAAGAGTTGCTTGCATACGTGTTTCTACATGCCTCGGTGTGTGTGTGTGTTTGTTTCTGTGTGTGAGTGTATTTTGTGCTTGTTTCGAAACGAAAAACGCGGCCAGCCAACAATTTAAAGATTATTTTGTTACAAACTTACAAAACGTAAACGTATCAAGAGTAACAGGCACCACCACCAACACTAAGCACGAGCACAAATAGTACAAAATGCAATGGAAGAGGGGAGCGCGCGTTGGCGTTGCTTCTTCTGCTTTACAATAATGTTGCTGCACTCCGTAACTCTCACTCACTTCACTTGCTAGCTTGTTCTCGCTCGCACACTTAGCAGCAGATACGCATTTAGTATCTTGTTTTTCTTCTAAATTTATCTTTTATCCGCCTATTTATTCCACTATTCTTTACAATTTCGTATTGTTTGCGTTATTTACGTTGCCGTCGTTACCACAGCGCACAACTAATTTTATTTCACAATAAACAAAAACTGGCGCAAAATAAACATACACTTCAACGTTACTAAAGTAAATTTATTCTCGTTTGATATTTATTAAATCTTTTTAAAATTACTTTCAAGTTTTAAGATCGGACACGCGCGACGCGACAAGCAACAACAAGAAACATAAAATAAATCGTTATCGTTGTTGTCATCACTTAGCTATGTCATTGTTATTGTTATCGAACGATAGTTCTGTTATTAATAGCATATTAACATTTTGCTGTCTTTAATAGGAGCGCTCAACAGGAATATGGTAACATTTTCTGTTAACTGACCTAGGGTCCTATTAAAATTTGAACACCACATATCATCCACAGTAAAGCTGATTCAAGTCAATTTTTGCGGGCAATTAGAATATTTAAAAGTATTAATTTATGAAATTCGTATGGGATTTCTAGCGCAATTTAAAAAGTCCTCTTATTATTGTTATATATATTTATTTATTTATTAATACTTTTGGTTAGGACTACACATTTAATGCAAATTATTACACGAATGAGCTATTCTCCAATAAAGAGAAATATAATTAGCAAAATACATGATATACATATGTATGTATGTGTATAGGATAATACATCTGTATGTTAAGACGGTTTGAGTTTGTTTACATAGTTTGATATAAATACGTACACATATTGTTGTAATATCTGTATACAATATGTTTTGTTTAGTTTATAGACACATAATTGAGGTCAGCACAGATTACCAAGTAACATCAAAGGGTTATGCATATCGATTGCTAGTCCATTAGGTTTTTTTTAAGAGAGAATACTGTTAGGAACATTGAGCAGTTATAGTTCATTGAAAACAGGGCTCTTATATTATGGTGCAGGAGTTTTTCTCGCGAAATGGATTAACCTTTTGGGTGTTGAATCCACTCAGCAGACAATCATCCGCCTCATGATCCATCATGTACTGCATCATTGCATGGCAAGCCTCAGACACTTGTATGCGCTGTACTCCCACTTCACGACGCAGTTGCTCATTTACGCTACGCTGCTGTTGCAAATTAGCAGCCATTATATCCAGCACAGCAGTCTCGGCAAGACCTATGATGAATGTCAACTAAATTTTCGGTTTGCGAACAAAAGAGTAGCTGGAAATTATCAATGTAAGAAATTAATACGCACTGTATAAAACACTATAAACTACCTTTAAAAGCTCTTGAAAGGCACAAGTACGAGCTCTAAATATATTCAATAAATCAATATTTTAACAGAGCTGGTATATCATAACTAGCGGGAACTGTGTAGTGGCAACCCTAGCAACAGCTGGAGCATATGGATATATCGGATCGGTCTTATCGATAGACTCTGCAATTTAATTTGTAAATAAACATGGAATTGGAGGGATCTGAACTTGGTACTAAGGATTATTGGGAAACCAGCTACACGCGCGAGATCAAGAATTACAAAAGCCATGGAGATGTGGGTGAAATCTGGTTTGATGAGGACTCCCAACAACGCGTTGTTGACTGGCTGCTAAAGCAGGACAACATTGACAAGCAGAAGGCACGTGTATTGGACTTGGGTTGCGGCAATGGCATGTTTCTAATTGCTCTCGGGAATGAGGGATACACTCAGCTAACAGGCGTGGACTACTCACCTAAAGCCATAGAGCTGGCACAAGGCATTGCCAAGGATCAAACGCTAAGCATAAACTATCAAGTGGCTGATTTAACGCAAGGCGCACAGGAACTGGGCACTTATCAAATTGTTCATGATAAGGGCACCTACGATGCGGTGAGCTTGTGTCCCGACAATCCCAAGGAGAAGCGCATGCAATATCTTGCAACAGTGGCGCAATTGTTGCAGGATGAGGAGAGCTTCTTTGTCATAACATCCTGCAATTGGACGGAGGATGAGTTGCTGCAGAGCTTTGATGAGCTGTTTACCAAACATTGTACAATACCAACACCCACATTCAAATTTGGTGGCAAGGTGGGCAATGTAGTTACATCGGTTGTATTTAAGAAGCGCAAAACGAAATAAGCATCAATATTATATGTTGACAAATATTATATTGCATTTACCGTCAATAAAACTTTATTATTGAAATAGAATCATTAATGTTGACAGCTAATAGTTGTTGTCAACATTTAGCATGATCAATTCTTAGAGGCTGTGCATGAATTTGTATATTTTTCACACTTGAAAGCGAAGATTAACAAAACAAATCCAAATGAGGTAAGCAATTAGACACTGTATAAATTATCAAGATAATATTGCATTATTTAAACGCGTCATTCATTGTACTTTGTATTGAATTTTTAAGGCAATAGCACTACGGGTCACTTTCACTGACGTCACAGCAGCATTTAGTGATAATGATAGGACAATAGTAATATTTATGTATATGTATATTTGCATTTGGATTTTGTGTGTGTATAAACTATTAAATCAGCGGCACAATAACAGAAACAAACAACAATAAATGTACAGCTTTTTTATGTGAAGCTTCGGCACAGCCGAATATTGTTTTAAGCATTGCTCTTGTCAGCAGCAAAATTCAAACTCAAATCGAAATCCTTGTAATTCGTTTAGAAGCCATTGGCTAACTGGCAAGAGCACTTACAATTATAAACATGTGATAGAATTTTAAAATGAGTAAAAATACTTGCGCTAAACATTCGACATAGTACAATAATAATAGTATATAAGTTAGTAACATGTGAGACGCGTTAGCTATCAGGTTAGTAAACGATTAAACAGCTGATAGGCCAACTACGCTAGGCGTTACAAGTACATAGTAGACAATAATTATGCTAAGTTCCTTCCAATAAGATATGCTACTTTTCAGGATAAAAATGTGCGGACAAAACCCTTAATATCAGCACGGCACATGGGACAGTTAACAACGCTCGGCGCGCATTGATTGCAAGTAGCTAAAAAGCGAATTATAATAATTATAAAATAATATTTATTATTATGCTTTAAATAACTCACCCAAATGACCGCAGGGCAGAAAAACCACTCCCACTTCTTCATCCAGACAGACTTTGCACAAGCGTGCATCCTTTAGCAGACGATTCTCTTCCTCGAGTGACAAGTTGCCATTCGGATTAGCCACATTAACCGGTGCTGGCATAAGGGTTGCTGCTGCTGCTGGTGCTACTTTAGCTTTGGGTGGTTCATCTGGTGCTGTTGCGGCTGCTGCTGCGGCTTTGCTGGTGGTGGCTGTGCTTTCTGCAGGTGGCGCTGTAGGTTCGGTCACCTCCAACGCTGCATCTCCCCCTGCATCATCGAATATAGCATGCAGCAGCTCATCCAAAGTGTCATAGGCGCTACCTGTGCTAGAGAGCTTGCGTGCTATAGTTGAACGCACCACGCCCACATCAATGCCTAAGGCCAATGCTTCACATGCTGGCGCAGCGGACATGGCGCCATTGATGGTCGTAGGCACCGAGGGCGGTGCCGAGGCATCGGCTAATGATGATGACGATGCGCCTGAGTTAGTTGTTTCACGCACCTGACGCACATAATTGGGTCCCTTGGCGAGCAGTACAAACTGGCATTTGGGTGACCATTTGGCATGTTCATGCCAGGGCTCATCTTCCTTTTGCCAAGAGCGTAATCCAATATTGCAATGAAAGCAGCGCACTTGATCATCAATTTTTTGATAGTATAAACCTGCTTGAGCTAGTGCATCGGCTGGTTGTATGTTGGCAATGGGCCAATCACTAAATGTGCGTAAGCGCGCCTCCATGCTGGCGTATTTTGGACGCTGCGGTTGTGTAGTAGGCTGTATGCCCAGTTCCTCCAGATCCTTGCCGGCGAACTCAATTAGTGGTCCCATTTGTACGCGTGGACAGTTGGGGAAGAAGCGACGATGTTCATTGAAAGCATTATCGTTCTTCTCCCATTTGGCTATCACGCCCTTGCACCAAACGCATCTCACATGATCCGCTTGATTAAGATAGTAAAATCCTGCTTTGGCCAATGCTTGTGGTGTGATATTAGGATTCTGTAATAGTTAAAATAAATTTATAGTTGAAGTTTAATTAAGTCAAATTTGGAATACAAACAGGCCAATCCTTAAAAGTCTCCAATCGATTTGCCTCTATCAAGAGATCCGGACAAGCGCATTGGGTACCCTGTTGTGTTGTTCCACCGCCATCGACCACACTGTTGCCCTCACAGTCACTTGTAGTTGGCTCCATCGGGACATTACCACAATGATTGGGCGCCAGGACCATTGAACAAATTGGCGAAGCGCGACGATGTCGTTCCGCGACTTGATCGCCATATTCCCAATGATCTATGCGTATGTGACACCAATTGCACTCACACTCCAGCCAATTGCCCGTAGCAAAGAAACCATTTTTCACCAAATCATCAACATGGACGGGCGCATTAGTAGGCCATTCAGCAAAAGTCGCACGCCTCTCACTCTCTAATTCCAGGCGACGATCGCTCATGTTTTGTGAAGCACAGCGTTAAAACGTGACGTTATCTGTGCAGTTGTGATGCAATTGGCTTGAATGTGGATTAAAAAAAGAGCAATTGGCAAAATAGTTTTTATTGATTGCAACAGCAATGTGACCGCGGGGCAACAAAAACAAAATGCACTCAATAAGAAAATACTAGAATATACTAAACATAGCGTAGACTTGCAGTAAACAAAGACTAATAATTTGAAAAAGCATTACACGGACGTTCAATTAGTTAAGCATGCTACTTTGATTGCAGTTAAATAAAGTTTAATTCTAATATGGGCATTTCACTAAGCAAATAGTTAAAAGCAAAACAGCTGCTAGCTGTTAACGCAGCCCTGGCAAACAGCGCGTAAAACATTCTTTAACACTCTGGCCACACTGCGGTCGTCGGCCAGCACATAAAACATTTTTAAAAGTTTGTAAACTTTTCCTTTCGATTAGCACCAAACGCGTTAAGCTTATTGGGTGCTCAAAACGTAGCAAATCGCGTTTAAAATCGTATTAAACGCATTTTCTTCTGCAGGCCAGTCGACAGCCAAACAACGCTAAAATGTCCGGAATTATGAGATTGCCATCGATTTTGGCTAAGAATGCTGTAGCCTCCATGGTAGGTA
This sequence comes from Drosophila busckii, assembly GCF_011750605.1. NCBI lineage: Eukaryota > Metazoa > Arthropoda > Insecta > Diptera > Drosophilidae > Drosophila > Drosophila busckii. The sequence continues at coordinate 7,605,097 of NC_046605.1, forward strand.
CTCTACGCCGCCACCAGCCAAAAATAAAAACATATAAATGTTAAGCACTGCTGCACATTATACAATCAAACATAGGCTTTGACGTAGTTAACTATTAAATTAGATACACTCGTGCCTGCTGCAGTTGCTGCCAAAAGCGTAGGGGGTCCCGTGTGTCCCCGACGCTAGTGTTATGTAATTTTGTCGAATTTTCGAGCTATACAAACGCATTGTGCTTCTCTGGCATTGCATAAATGTCAAAAGCGCATGCAACAGCTGTGCCTGGTTTGTTTTGCATTAACTTTTGTATTTGTGGCAAAGTGCAGAGGATGAACAAGCACAGAGGTTATGTTGCCGCTGGGGAAAGGAATTTAGCAACAAGCAGCCATAAACTGATAAGTTCTATGTCTATTGCTATGGAGGGAGGCACGTCTCTAGCAGCTGATTAGCTCCAGCTCTCAGCTATAATTCATTTAAAGTATTTTTCAGATTACATAAGCAATTAATTGCTGTCAGTTTTGCGCACTCTAAAGCGGCGCTTTGCCTGATTGACTTATCAGTTTAGCTTGCGCTTCCATCTGTCCGCCTACATAACATGGGAAATCATTTAAAGCGAGAAAAAAATTCTCTCTTCTCTCAAACGCCCCATGCAGCTCTCTCGCGCTCTTTATCTAGATTGGCACATGTGTTAACAAATTAAAACATCTTATCGCTTAATAGTCCAACTGTTTTGCAAGAATTCATTAAAATATTTTTTGTTTAGGCTGTAGATAAATAAATAATACTAAACTCAATTGCGATTACGCGTGGAAAAAAAGAATGTTATCAATTTATGATATGGAAGTCACTTTCTCTACTCTATTTGCTTCTAGTTTTTGTTCAAAACCTTATTTTTATTTACTTTTATTCTTTAATAAATATTTGGGCAGATTATACATACACAGATAAAAACCAAGCCCTTGGATAAGCCCCCAAGTATGAAGCAGCGACTCTTTATTAGTTACTTATCATTTATTTAATATAGTCAAGAGTTGATGCAAGCGAATAAAAAATAACTGAGTTATCAGACAGACTTTAAGTAAGTTTAAAATATTGTAAATAATAAAAACAAAGCTATAAATTTTGTTTTGTAAATAAACTATTTATCATTCAAACTACAGTCGTCTTTGTTGACATGCAAGCTTCACTGTAAATTTACTTAGTTCATTAGATAAACAAACAAAAGTAAGTTTACGTAATGGAAACTCAGAGCGGGCAGCGATTTTTTGCAGTTTAAAATTTAACAAATTGCAATTTATTGCAATTTTTATGCACAGTTGGCTTTGTAAGTACCTCGCAGCTCATTCTCGTCATCATTAAGCTCAACACGCTATCAATCTAGCAATCTAACAAGCGATCAACTTATCAATTTCAGCAACGTCAGTCTGCAGCGGCAGCGACGACGCAGCTGCAGCGCAAATATCACATAACACATGGCAAGCAGCAGGCGACGGCGGCTAATCCGGATGCAATCTCGAAGGATTATCCTGTGGTGGATCATGCCTACGATGCCATAGTCGTGGGTGCTGGCGGCGCTGGACTGCGTGCTGCGTTTGGTCTCGTGGCTGAGGGTTTCCGCACTGCTGTCATCACCAAACTGTTCCCCACCCGTTCGCATACAATTGCTGCTCAGGGCGGCATTAATGCAGCGCTGGGCAATATGGAGGAGGATGACTGGAAGTGGCATATGTACGATACGGTGAAGGGCAGCGATTGGCTGGGTGATCAGGATGCCATTCACTATATGACACGCGAGGCGCCCAAGGCGGTCATCGAGCTGGAGAACTATGGCATGCCCTTCTCACGCACACAGGACGGCAAAATCTATCAGCGTGCCTTTGGTGGTCAGAGCTTGAAGTTCGGCAAGGGCGGTCAAGCGCACAGATGCTGCGCCGTGGCTGATCGTACAGGACACTCGCTGCTGCATACGCTCTATGGTCAATCCTTGAGCTACGACTGCAACTACTTTGTGGAATACTTTGCGCTAGATTTGATCATGGAGCAGGGCGAATGCCGTGGCGTGTTGGCTTTGAATCTGGAGGATGGCTCACTGCATCGTTTCCGCGCACAGAACACTGTCATTGCAACTGGTGGCTATGGACGCGCCTTCTTCAGCTGCACCTCGGCGCATACCTGCACTGGTGATGGCACTGCTATGGTGGCACGTCAGGGTTTGCCCTCGCAGGATTTGGAATTCGTGCAGTTCCACCCCACGGGCATCTATGGTGCCGGCTGTCTCATCACCGAGGGCTGCCGTGGTGAGGGCGGTTACCTCATCAATGCCAAGGGTGAGCGCTTCATGGAACGCTATGCGCCCGTGGCGAAGGATTTGGCCTCTCGTGATGTTGTCTCGCGTTCGATGACTATTGAAATCATGGAGGGTCGCGGCGTGGGTCCTGATAAGGATCATGTCTATCTGCAACTGCATCATTTGCCACCCAAGCAGCTGGCTGAGCGTCTGCCTGGCATTTCCGAAACTGCCATGATCTTTGCTGGCGTCGATGTCACACGCGAACCCATCCCAGTGCTGCCCACCGTGCACTACAACATGGGCGGCATCCCCACCAACTATCGTGGTCAGGTGCTAACCATCGATAACAATGGTAAGGACAAGATTGTGCCCGGTCTCTATGCTGCCGGCGAGGCTGCCTCCAGCTCTGTGCATGGTGCCAATCGTTTGGGTGCCAACTCGTTGTTGGATCTGGTTGTCTTCGGACGCGCCTGCGCCAAAACCATTGCTGAGGAGAATCGCCCTGGTGCGCCCGCGCCCACGCTCAAGGATGTTAGTAGCTATGCTATAAATTTGAGTTAACTGTTTTTAATACTTTTATATCTACTAGAATGCTGGTGAGATGTCGGTGGCCAACTTGGATAAGCTGCGTAATGCTAACGGTCAAATCACCACCGCTGATTTGCGCCTCAAGATGCAAAGGACCATGCAAAATCATGCTGCTGTATTCCGTGATGGTCCCATACTCCAGGAGGGCGTCAGCAAGATGAAGGAGATCTACAAGCAGTTTAAGGATGTCAAGGTTATCGACAAGTGCGTAAAAAGTAAATTTTTCTATGTATATGATTAACATAGGCTTTTTTTAAAGATCGCTGGTCTGGAACTCGGATCTGGTTGAGACATTGGAGCTGCAGAATTTGTTGGCCAATGCACAGATGACCATTGTCGGTGCTGAGGCGCGCAAGGAGTCGCGTGGTGCGCACGCACGTGAGGACTTCAAGACCCGCATTGATGAATATGTAAATTTTATGCGACATAATGTTTCAACTTCAATGCTCACTATATTTTATTTGATTATTACAGGACTTTAGCAAGCCCTTGGAGGGTCAGGAGAAGAAGCCCGTGGAGCAGCATTGGCGCAAGCATACCCTCTCCTGGGTTAAGGATTCTCAGGGTGAGATAGAGCTGAAGTACAGAAATGTAATCGATCACACGCTGGACGACGAGTGCCAGACGGTGCCACCAGCAATACGCTCCTACTAAAAAAAAAAAAACAATAGTACACACACCCACATGGAACCGCCTGATTACTTAAGCGACTAGGCACAGGTGTCTACTACTAATTTACAACCAACTTGCTGCTTTATTTTCCTACTGCGTTTTGCAGTCGTTAGTGCAAAAAAAAACTATTTTGTTATACATATGTTTATCATATATGTATAATTATTACTTTGCTATAATTTAGTATTTAAATTGCGTTACATTTCAAACGCCTAACCAGTGCCCTCCTTAAACAGTGAACTTTCATTTAATTTGTTTTTACATTTACAATTATTTTCTTTTTTAAACATTAAGCAAAAAGTGTGTAGTTGGTAGTTGACGACTTGTCTGTAAATGAAAACGAAAATGTAAAGAATACAATTTTTCTAGTATTTGTTAAATTTATTAACTTATTGAAAGAAAACAAACAAAAAAAAAATAAATAAGAAACAAAATAATGCGCTAGAAATTTGTATTAAAATTAAAGCAATATTGTGAGCTGCTTCTAAGCCTGAAAAACATGCACTTCAGTGGTTTTTATATTAAGCGTAGTTAGTATATCCAAAGCAGCGCTATTGAAACCTGTGGGTCCACACATGGCCACAAAGGTGAATCTTTCGGCGGGCGACTGCTTGAAGTGTGGTTCGAGCAGTAGCTGGGAAATGCGTCCAGCTTCCTGTGTTAGTATGTGCTGGCAAGTGAAACGTTCATCGCTCAGTTGCAGCGCTTGTAGCTTCTCCTGCAGCCAAATGTCCTGCTGGGTTTTGTTGAAGTAAAGCAGCTGCAAACGTTCGCTGTAGAAAGCAGAAAGATTTTTATACATTGATTGTGTTTGATGTCTACAAACTTACATGCGATTGGAATTTCTTTTAAGTAGCGCTGGTATAACACTTAAAATTGGCGTCAAACCGCTGCCAGCAGCGAGCAGTAATATGTTTCGATGTTTCTCTAGTTGTGATAGCCTAAAATTGCCACGTGGTAAACTCAATTGCAGCCGAGCTCCTGGTTTGAGTTCATGCAAATAACTAGACACGGGTCCTGCCTCATAGTGTTTGATAAGAAAATGTTGCGTGGCAAGGCAGCTGTCAACTGCCTCCGCAGTCATCCACGTCTCTGATACTGGTGTATAGCTGCGCTGCAGCAGCTCACCATTGTATGGCACC